>NC_087190.1:13989103-14041603 GCF_035594125.1 Scylla paramamosain
GTGGGGTTGTTCCAGTGGAATGATGAAGTCTTCTAGGTCTCTTCTCCAAGCCACTAATTAATATAGGATTTGATTTCTCAAGCACCAGAAAGAATGTTAAGTTTATTCCTAGGCTCTAGTATTGTTGCTGTTATTCTAAGTTTAAGTCTTTCATATCTCACCGCCAAGCTACAGACCAACATCTATTTGGAGTCTGAATTGTCAAGCGCCGGAAGAGTACAGCGTTTATAAATACATCAAATAAAACGAGCGGTAAATATAACGCGTCTTGGGAGTCTGGCTCAATAGAAATACACAAAAATTACCATCACAGATAAAAATAAAAATTAAATAAAATTAAAAAACCTCGGAAAAATTACATACAAGGTCTAAATAAGTATACACATGAGAAAAGTGGGTGGAAATACGCATTTCGGGAATCAAACTCAATAAGAATAAAAAATAAATAAATAGATAAATAAAATACGCAAAAACCAACAATAAAAACAAAGACCAGTCTTAAAAAAAAAAGTACATACCAAACATGTTTACAAAATTAGTTGTTTATTATGACGGCAGTAACAAGATTCCTCCCTGAGACTTAGGCAGAGAGAGGGAGAGGGGACGGCAGCCTGCAAATACATCAGGAGTGTTGACAGCAGCAGCAGCAGCAGCAGCGTGTTCCGAGACCCAGCTGTCCCCCAAGGCACCGGTCGTCTTTGCTCATGTCGACACACAGACAGTCAGACAATCACAGGAACATGCAGCAAGTGATGTGAAGTATAGCCACATGCAGCACAAAGGTTCAAAATAATGATGACAGGAAGAGCATTACAAGATAGGGATGTGTAGGTATAAGAGATTGAGGTGTAGAAGGCTAGAGGGCGGGGTGACTGGTCAAGGAGGTGGCTCTGATGGGTATTCCAGTCTTTCTGTGTCTCTCTGCTGTCTGTTCCCAAGATTTTAATAGAAGAGATGCCACTTATTACTGGATTTAAGTGTGCTAACCTTCTCATCCACCTCTCATCTATTTAGTCTTGTGTACAACTGCTAATCTTCTTATTCTCATCTCATCCACCTTTCTCATCCACTTATTCTTGTGTATATGTGCTAATCTTCTTATTCTCATCTCATCCACCTTTCTATTATTCTCACCTCATCCACCTCTTTCATCCACTTATTCTTGTGTGTGAACTTTCTTATTCTCATCTCATCCACTTCCCATCCATTAATTATTGTGTAAGCTAACCTTCTCATTCTCACCTCATCCATTTGTTTTTGTATCTGAGCTAAGCTTCTCATTCTCACTTCTGATCCACTTCTCATCCATTTATTCTGGTGTGGAACTGTACTAACCATCTCTCTCACCCATTTATTCTTGTATTAATATAAGCTAACCCTCACATCCTCATTTCATCCACCTCTCATCCACTTCCATCCCCATTTACTCCTTTGCATGGTGACCCACTCATTTACACTTCATCCACTTCTGTCACCTTTCAACACTGTAACTTCCACTCACCCTCTCATCTTATCCTCCACTTCCTCCTCCCCTCATGTACCCTTCAATGTAGCAGTGCAGGGAAACTAACTTAAATGTAATAAAAATCCAAAGGAGAGGTGACTGAGGTAAGTGGCAGAGAAGGAGTGAACTCACAGTCACTATCGCTGCGGCGGGAAGACTCAGAGGCATAGAGACCCGGGAACTCCTTCTCTACGTCTGGACTCTCGAAATCCATGGCGGTGGCAGGCAGGTCAGTGTGGCATCAGAGGTGGGGGTGTGTGGACGGTCTAGTGGACGTGGCACTAACTCCACATTGGCTCTTCTGTTGGGGGCAGGGGGTTGGTATTGAAGTGATATTACTGTTAAGGTTAGGTTTAGTTAAGGTAGGTTTCATTAGGTTAGGTTAAGATATGATAGGTTAGGTTAGGTTAGGTTAAGATAGGATAGGTTAGGTTAACTCGAGTCGATAAGGCACTAAGGTTAGGTTAAGACAGGTTAGGTTAAGTTATGGTAGGTTTTGTTAGGTTAGGTTAGGTTAGGTAGAGTGGATGAGGCACTAATTCTACACTGGCTCTTCTGCAAGGGGTTATTAGAGTGATATTAGTGATTAGCTTTGGTAAAGTTAAGTTACGTCAGGTTAGGTTAAGTTATGGTAGGTTTCGTTAGGTTAGGATAGGCTAGGTTAGGATAGGTCAGATCTTGTGGAAGAGGTACAAACTCCACACTGGCTCTTCTGTGAGGATACTGAAGTGGTATTAGTGTTTAGGTTAGGTTTAGTGGATCAGGTGCTAACTCCACAATGACTCTCCTGAGGGAACATTGAAGCAACATCAGCATTTACATTTGAGAGCCCCAAATACAATTCAAAATAAACCAAAATCATATGTTCCTTTTCCAAAAGAAATATCCACTCCCTTTCCCTCCCCGGCAAAAAAAAATAAAAATAGACGGGGGGGGGCCTCCAAGGAAGTAAGCCCCACAGCCCTCAAACATCTGGCTAGTGGCTACACCCCTGCAGGACACACAGGGAGCTGCACTGATAACCAGCCCACAACATCTCAAGTGTGGCAGCAACAGCACACACTCGCGCCTCTCACTGTGTTCTCACCACGGGGCACTGTCAGAGGTCCGGCACTCCAAGTTGCAGCAGACCGTCACCTGACCTTAATAATGCAGGACAGACGGGGAATTACACAGACAACCAGCCCACAACATCTTAATTTTACCAGCAACAGCACACACCCACGCCTCTCACTGTGCTCTCACCACGGGGCACTGTCAAGGGTCCAGCTGACTGTCACCTGACCTCAATACAACAGGACAGACGGGGAATTACACAGATAACCAGCTCACAACATCTCAAGTGTGACAACAACAGCACAAACCCACTCTTTTTACTGTGCTCTTACCTGGGAAAATTGTCAAATGGCGAGCAGCACGGGAGGTGTGATGCAGGTGAAGGAGGCAGCAGCAGCAGCAGCAGCAGCGGACATTGCAGCGAGGAGAGCAGCAGCGGCAGCTCAGACGGGGCGTGTTTACTACTGTGCCTGCTGGCGGCGGCGACCTTGATCTTTATCTTGATGCTACGGGTGACTCGGGACTTCTCCTGAGCCGGCCTTTGGATCGGCAACTCCTGTAGAAGAAAACCAACAAAATAGGCAGAAAATAAACAGTACCCTCCACGTTAATTGTCTCTACATCTGGCACGCCACATTTTCTCCAGAAACTCCTTCACTACCACTATCATCCTTTCATTCGTCTCTCTACAGCCTACATAGTCCCAGCAGCAACGCCATCCATTCCCTTCTTGTCTCCTCTACTCTTTCGTTCCTATTGTAATCTTCAGGTTCTGTTCACAACCATTACTTTGCTGTTCTCACTGCTAAGTATCACTTCAAAGTTTCTCCCATACCCATCTACAACACCTGACAAATTTTGGAGCTCATGTGCCGATTCACTCATAACCACTACATCATCTGCATAAAAAGAGCACAGTCCCGGCACACATATCTCATTCCCCACACTTTGTGGTTTTAATGAGTTTTTTTTTTTTTTATATGTAGGAAGGACACTGGCCAAGGGCAACAAAAATCCAATAAAAAAAATATGCCCACTGAAATGCCAGTCCCATAAAAAGGTCAAAGCAGTGGTCAAAAATTGATGAATAAGTGTCTTGAAACCTCTCTCTTGAAGGAATTCAAGTCATAGGAAGGTGGAAATACAGAAGCAGGCAGGGAGTTCCAGAGTTTACCAGAGAAAGGGATGAATGATTGAGAATACTGGTTAACTCTTGCGTTAGAGAGGGGTGAGAGAAAGAAGAAAGTCTTGTGCAGCGAGGCCGCGGAAGGAGGGGAGGCATGCAGTTAGCAAGATTAGAAGAGCAGTTAGCATGAAAATAGCGGTAGAAGACAGCTAGATATGCAACATTGCGGCGGTTAGAGAGAGGCTGAAGACAGTCAGTTAGAGGAGAGGAGTTGATGAGACGAAAAGCTTTTGATTCCACCCTGTCTAGAAGAGCAGTATGAGTGGAAACCCCCCAGACATGTGAAGCATACTCCATACATGGACGGATAAGGCCCTTGTACAGAGTTAGCAGCTGGGGGGGGTGAGAAAAAACTAGCGGAAACGTCTCAGAACACCTAACTTCATAGAAGCTGTTTTAGCTAGAGATGAGATGTGAAGTTTCCAATTCAGATTATAAGTAAAGGACAGACCGAGGATGTTCAGTGTAGAAGAGGGGGACAGTTGAGTGTCATTGAAGAAGAGGGGATAGTTGTCTGGAAGGTTGTGTCGAGTTGATAGATGGAGGAATTGAGTTTTTGAGGCATTGAACAATACCAAGTTTGCTCTGTCCCAATCAGAAATTTTAGAAAGATCAGAAGTCAAGCGTTCTGTGGCTTCCCTGCGTGAAACGTTTACCTCCTGAAGGGTTGGACATCTATGAAAACACGTGGAAAAGTGCAGGGTGGTATCATCAGCGTAGGAGTGGATAGGACAAGAAGTTTGGTTTAGAAGATCATTAATGAATAATAAGAAGGGAGTGGGTGACAGGACAGAACCCTCAGGAACACCACTGTTAATAGATTTAGGAGAAGAACAGTGACCGTCTACCACAGCAGCAATAGAACGGTCAGAAAGGAAACTTGAGATGAAGACGGGTCTCTGACACGGAAGCAGTAGTCATTCCAAGGAAAATCAGCAAAATACCTCCTCAGGTCCCCCCAACTAGCAGAGGCAAAACGCCAGAGGCACCTTCGCTTAGGGGGATCCTGAGGAGGGATTGGAGTGATAGGACAAGATAAAGATATGAGATTGTGATCGGAAGAGCCCAACAGAGAAGAAAGGGTGACAGCATAACCAGGATTAGAGGTCAGGAAAAGGTCAAGAATGTTAGGTGTATCTCCAAGACGGTCAGGAATACGAGTAGGGTGTTACACCAATTGCTCTAGGTCATGGAGGATAGCAAAGTTGTAGGCTAGTTCACCAGGATGGTCAGTGAAGGGAGAGGAAAGCCAAAGCTGGTGGTGAACATTGAAGTCTTCAAGAATGGAGATCTCTGCAAAAGGGAAGAGGGTCAGAATGTGCTCCACTTTGGAAGTTAAGTAGTCAAAGAATTTCTTATAGTCAGAGGAGTTAGGTGAGAGATATACAGCACAGATAAATTTAGTATGAGAGTGACTCTGTAGTCGTAGCCAGATGGTGGAAAACTCGGAAGATTCAAGAGCGTGGGCACGAGAGCAGGTTAAGTCATTGCGCACATAAACGCAGCATCCAACTTTGGATCGAAAATGAGGATAGAGAAAGTAGGAGGGAACAGAAAAGGGGCTACTGTCAGTTGCCTCAGACACCTGAGTTTCAGTGAGGAAAAGAAGATGAGGTTTAGAAGAGGAGAGGTGGTGTTCTACAGATTGAAAATTAGATCTTAGACCGCGAATGTTGCAGAAGTTAATGAAGAAAAAGTTGAGGGGGGTGTCAAGACACTTAGGGTCGTCGACAGAAAGGCAGTCCGACCTGGGGACATTTATGGTCCCCTCCCCAGATGGGGACTCCGAGGTTGGTGTAGGAGTCGCCATGATGATTTTAAAATTTTAGAGTGAAGGGTGTGTGTGTTATTAGGTGCTTGTAGTTTTGTGTGGAGGAAGAGAGTTGTCTTTAGAGGGCAGGCTGTGACTGCCCCCTTGTGTTGTGAGACACAAAGGGAAACGTTCAGTGAGGTCACAGCTGGGTTTAATGATAAGTTCACAGCACCCCCTGAACAGTGCTGCACACCTCACTGGGAGTAATTATCGTTTGGGCAGGTGTCTACTGCCTCCTCCTGTTCGTACGTGACGAGCTTTACAATTGACAAGATTTTTTTCCCTTTATTTCATGTCATTTCTCTTCATTGAATGCTTTTGAAATAATACAAAATATAAACACATTTATTTATTTATTTATTTATTTATTTTTGGCGGGGGGTTTGGACAGCTTCCCTGTTTATTTTTACTAAAAAATTAAAATGCACCGAAAAATTTTAAAGCATTTTCTATTTTTTTAATTTTATTCTGTTTTTCGTCTTTAACTGTTTCAAAATAATCAAAACGATATTATAATTGTTTTTCTAATTCAATTTTGTGGTTTTGATAAGATTTTCTGTCTGGTTTTTGTTTCGTAGAATGGAGAATGCATATTTCTATTTCACGTTATTTTTCTTCATGAGCGGCTTCAAAATAATCGGAAAAAAAAAATTTCCTAAAGTCTATGATTCTAACAAGGTTTTCTGTTTGTTTTATTTGAAAAAATAGGGTCTCTCTCTCTCTCTCTCTCTCTCTCTCTCTCTCTCTCTCTCTCTCTCATGGTAGAAAAAAAAGTAAAAAAAAAAAAAACAACACTTTGCAAAACAATACAAATCCTCAGTAATCTGAATATTATAATGGAGAAGAGAGTGGGAAGCAAATAAGCGAGAACCATTGGCTCAGTCGCAACAAAGTGTGGAGGCCGAGAGAGCAGTGATGGCTGACCGCAGGAGGCGAAGGAAGCTGGCGGGGGACGAGGACTCGGACGGCGGCTCAGAGGCATCGGACGAGGAAGCCAATGGTGTCCGCAAATCCACAACGGTGAGTGGAGAGAGTGAGGGAGAGCTGGGAGAGGCGAGGAGAGCGGAGAGAGTGACGGGGTTGGAAGGAAGGCGGGGCTGGGGTTGCATTTTCTCTTCACTTTCTTGATGTTTTCCGGCATTTTCCTTTACTTTTATTACATACTTTTCCGTTTTTTATATGGAGGGAAAGCGTGACAAAATGAGGGAGGGTTGTGAGCGGCGAGAAAAGCGAGGAGAGTAAGAGAGTTGGCAGGAAGGCGGGGCTCGTGTTGTAATTTCCCTTAATTTCTCCTCCTTTCTTGTATGAATTTTGTGTTTCCTTTATTTTTTACTTGTTATGGAGGAAGAGAGAGAGGGAGAGCTGGTAGAGTACATTAGTTGGAAGGAAGGCAAGAGTCGTATTAAAATATCTCTTTACTTTTTCGTGTATTTGTGTGTGCGTGTATGTGTATGTGTGTGTTTGGGAGAGGTGAGGGGGTGGAAGGAAGGGAGTGGCCATTAATTAACATACCTCTTATGAACATCAATTTATTTATTTTAGCTAGATATCACTTACTACTGTCTTCAAAACTGTTATGGAATATATAAATAGAATGAAATTATTGAGGCATCATTACTGCGGCCATCTGACAGTTAGGTTTGGTTAGCTGTGGAGATTAATGCAGTCCTTTTAATTCCACAGCTGATCCATTCATTGTGTAAATAGATGATAGTTATTAACAATTTAATTTAATCTGTCTCCCCGGATTACCAACCACCGAGACCTTTCGTATCACTCCACACCCATCTCAAAACATTCTACTGTTTATAAACTGCTAAATCTCTTATTTTAATTCCCTTTTTGATCTTTTTTGTCAACATTTATCAAGATTTCAGTGTTACAGGTCACAGTGAGAGACTTAATAGCTGTCCTACCCAGAAATAGCCTTGAAATTATAATGCAGACCAGTTATAATGTTGCCTGCTGGAAGAGTGGCAGTAATGATTGAGAGAGAGAGAGAGAGAGAGAGAGAGAGAGAGAGATGCTGTGATTTTTTTTTTTTTATGTAGGAAGGACACTGGCCAAGGGCAACAAAAATCCAATGAAAAAAAATGCCCACTGTAATGCCAGTCCCATAAAAGGGTCAAAGCAGTGGTCAAAAATTGATGAATAAGTGTCTTGAAACCTCCCTCTTGAAGGAATTCAAGTCATAGGAAGGTGGAAATACAGAAGCAGGCAGGGAGTTCCAGAGTTTACCAGAGAAAGGGATGAATGATTGAGAATACTGGTTAACTCTTGCATTATAGAGGTGGACAGAATAGGGGTGAGAGAAAGAAGAAAGTCTTGTGCAGCGAGGCCGCGGAAGGAGGGGAGGCATGCAGTTAGCAAGATCAGAAGAGCAGTTAGCATGAAAATAGCAGTAGAAGACAGCTAGATATGCAACATTGTGGTGGTGAGAGAGAGGCTGAAGACAGTCAGTTAGAGGAGAGGAGTTGATGAGACGAAAAGCTTTTGATTCCACCCTGTCTAGAAGAGCAGTATGAGTGGAACCCCCCAGACATGTGAAGCACACTCCATACATGGATGGATAAGGCCCTTGTACAGAGTTAGCAGGTGGGGGGGTGAGAAAAACTGGTGGAGACGTCTCAGAACACCTAACTTCATAGAAGTTGTTTTAGCTAGAGATGAGATGTGAAGTTTCCAGTTCAGATTATAAGTAAAGGACAGACCGAGGATGTTCAGTGTAGAAGAGGGGAACAGTTGAGTGTCATTGAAGAAGAAGGGATATACAATACCAAGTTTGTTCTGCCCCAATCAGAAATTTTAGAAAGATCAGAAGTCAAGCGTTCTGTGGCTTACCTGCATGATATGTTTACCTCCTGAAGGGTTGGACGTCTATGAAAAGACGTGGAAAAGTGCAGGGTGGTATCATCAGTGTAGGAGTGGATAGGACAAGAAGTTTGGTTTAGAAGATCATTAATGAATAATAAGAAGAGAGTGGGTGACAGGACAGAACCCTGAGAAACACCACTGTTAATAGATTTAGGAGAAGAACAGTGACCGTCTACCACAGTAGCAATAGAACGGTCAGAAAGGAAACTTGAGATGAAGTTACAGAGAGAAGGATAGAAACTGTAGGAGGGTAGTTTGGAAATCAAAGCTTTGTGCCAGACTCTATGAAAAGCTTTTGATATGTCCAAGGCAACAGCAAAAGTTTCACCAAAATCTCTAAAAGAGGATGACCAAGACTCAGTAAGGAGAGCCAGAAGATCACCAGTAGAGCGGCCTTGATGGAACCCATACTGGTGATCAGATAGAAGGTTGTGAAGTGATAGATGTTTAAGAATCTTCCTGTTGAGGATAGATTCAAAAACTGTAGATAGGCAGGAAATTAAAGCAATAGGACAATAGTTTGAGGGATTAGAACGGTCACCCTTTTTAGGAACAGGTTGAATGTAGGCAAACTTCCAGCAAGAAGGAAAGGTAGATGTTGACAGACAGAGCTGAAAGAGTTTGACTAGGAAAGGTTCAAGCACGGAGGCACAGTTTCGGAGAACTATAGGAGGGACCCCATCAGGTCCATAAGCCTTCGGAGGGTTTAGGCCAGTGAGGGCATGGAAAACATCATTGCGAAGAATTTTAATATGTGGCATGAAGTAGTCAGAGGGTGGAGGAGAGGGAGGAACAAGCCCAGAATTGTCCAAGGTAGAGTTTTTAGCAAAGGTTTGAGCAAAGAGTTCAGCTTTAGAAATAGATGTGATAGCAGTGGTGCCATCTGGTTGAAATAGAGGAGGGAAAGAAGAAGAAGCAAAGTTATTGGAGATATTTTTGGCTAGATGCCAGAAATTACGAGGGGAGTTAGATCTTGAAAGGTTTTGACATTTTCTGTTAATGAAGGAGTTTTTGGCTAGTTGGAGAACAGACTTGGCAAGGTTCCAAGCAGAAATATAAAGTGCATGAGATTCTGGTGATGGAAGGCTTAAGTACCTTTTGTGGGCCACCTCTCTATCATGTATAACACGAGAACAAGCTGTGTTAAACCAAGGTTTAGAAGGTTTAGGACGAGAAAAAGAGTGAGGAATGTACACCTCCATGCCAGACACTATCACCTCTGTTATTATTTTTTTTTTTTTACTTAATAGGGAACTCCGTTTTATGTTCTTAGTCTTAAACATCCCAGCACTTCAGTTTGACAAGATTTAAAAGCCTGTAGTGGAAGTTAGTGTGGTTTTTCAAGTACTTCTGTGCCCTCACTGATAACAGTGAGAGAAAACATCCACAACAGCACCATTCATCATCTCTGCAGTCTCTGTTTAAAAATACTAGCTTTAGGGCAACAAAAAAGTGACATATATGACAAAGATTTATTGAAGGCCCCAGTTGCCAAAGGTTATGCAAATTTTGAGGATAAGTATCTTGAAATCTGCTTCTCTTTACATCAAGGCAAAGGCAGGAGGAAATACAGAAGCAGGTACGGAGTTCTAGAGGTTACCGGTAATAGTAGGGCAGTTTAAACAAATTGAGTACCAATAGTAGGAAGTGTGTTTACCAGAAAGTTTGTACAGTTCCAGAGTTTACCGATAGAATTATGTTTACCAATAATAATAAGACGGTTCCCACAATTCCGGAGTTTACCAGTTGTCACAATTGTGTTTACCAGTAATAAGAGGACAGTTCATTGGGTGACAGTACCCGCCATGACCAGTGCCAGTGGGTGCCTTGGGAGTGAGTGGCCAGTGCTGGGAGGGGAAGTAAGGGCGGGTAGGTGGGCAGGCAGACAGACAGGCAGACAAACAGACACAGGGCACGTGTTGACCAATGCCAGGATGGCTGTGAGAATACCCCTCCCCCCCTTTTTTTTTTATTTTTTTTTTTAATCCAGTTTAGCGACCATTGAGGCATTATAAAAACTGGTATTGCTAAGGAGGTCAAGGTGTGTGTGTGTGTGTGTGTGTGTGTGTGTGTGTGTGTGTGTGTTATACTGACATAAGGACCTCTAGGTATTAAAGTATAGCATTATATACATACAAATTTGTCTATCCATGACCATATGTGAACTCTCTCTCTCTCTCTCTCTCTCTCTCTCTCTCTCTCTCTCTCTCTCTCTCTCTCTCTCACCCAAGAATTTTCTAATACAGGAAAATATCATCATCATAATCATCATCAGCACAAGGGAGAGTGGCTGGAGGGAGGAAGGGGGGAGGGGAAGGGGTAGAGGGAGAGAGGAAGGAGGTGAAAGTGGCCGTGACAGCGTTGCCAATTCTACATCAAGAGCTTCAATCTCTCTCCCTCTCACAATACATATAATTTGCAATCAACATAAGCTTCCTTGTAGCATATTGTAAACTACTATTAACTTTATCAATGGCCTTAATAACTACACAGTGAAATTATAATAGTGAGGATGTAGTAGTAGTGGCGGTGGTGGTGGTGGCCCTGACAGTTAAGAGACAGCGGTGGTGGTGGTGGTGAGCAGGCAGTAACAGCAGTAGTAGTGTGAAAGTGGAGCTGTGTGGGGGAGGAGAGACACACACACACACACACATAGAGAGAGAGAGAGGCAATACAGTGAAGCATGGTGGTGTTGGCCGTGCCTCAGCTGCTGCAGCAGTCACCAGGCATCCCGGACCCTTCACTGCTCCCACATCCCAGCCAGGTGATTTGTAGGGGCTTGGCTTGACTTCTAGATGGATAGGTAGGTAGTTAGATAGATAGATGGATTGATAGATAGATAGGTAGATAAATGGTGGCCTCATTCACATACACATTCACACACTGACAGATAGATAGATAGATGGATGGATGGATGGATAGACAGATAGATAGATAGATAGATATATGCTGGCCTCACTCACACACATATGCACACACTGATAGATAGATCGATAGATAGGTAGGTAGATAGGTGAATTGATAGATGCTGGTCTCACTCACACATACAAGCACACACTGATAGATAGATAGATGGATTGATAAGTAGATGCTGGCCTCACTCACACACACATACACACACTGATAAATAGATAGACAGGTAGAGAGAGAGAGAGAGAGAGATTTTAGAAGAATTTGCAGAGATATAGTTTTTCAAAGTGTGTGTGTGTGTGTGTGTGTGTGTGTGTGTGTGTGTGTGTGTGTGTGTGTGTGTGTGTGTGTGTGCATGCAAACAGTATACTTATCTCTGTATATAAAGGAAGTATGATGATTTAATACTAAAAACATAACAATATTATCTTCACTAAATCCTGTAATAATACACACACACACACACACACACACACACACACACACACACACACACACACACACACACACACACACACACACACACACACACACACACACACACACACACACACACTAATACTTTAAATCTAGGTCAATGTCATAGTTTCTAATACATTACAGTACATATATAATAGTTTAAGAGAGAGAGAGAGAGAGAGAGAGAGAGAGAGAGAGAGAGAGGAGAGAGAGAGAGAGAGAGAGAGAGAGAGAGACCCCATTTGGTGTGAGAAGTGAAACTAAAGTGTATTTTCCTGGTGGTGGTTTGTGGGAAGACGAGAGAGAGAGAGAGAGAGAGAGAGAGAGAGAGAGAGAGAGAGAGAGAGAGAGAGAGAGAGGGAGGGGCAAGGTTGTGATAGTAACCTTGAATAGTATGTGTGGCAACCTTGACAGAGGGAGAGGTGATTGGCTGGACTCTCTCTCTCTCTCTCTCTCTCTCTCTCTCTCTCTCTCTCTCTCTCTCTCTCTCTCTCTCTCTCTCTCTCTCTCTCTCTCTCTCTCTCTCTCTTTATGTTAATTACAAGATAAAAATTAATGCCTCATTAAAAAAGAAGGAAAAATTCTCTCTCTCTCTCTCTCTCTCTCTCTCTCTCTCTCTCTCTCTCTCTCTCTCTCTCTCTCTCTCTCTCTCTCTCTCTCTCTCTCTCTCTCTCTCTCTCTCTCTCTCTCTTTCTTTATGTTAATTACAAGATAAAAATTAATGCCTCATAAAAAAAGAAGGAAAAATTCTCTCTCTCTCTCTCTCTCTCTCTCTCTCTCTCTCTCTCTCTCTCTCTCTCTCTCTCTCTCTCTCTCTCTCTCTCTCTCTCTCTCTCTGTTAATTACAAGATAAAAATTAATGCCTCATAAAAAAAGAAGGAAAATTTCTCTCTCTCTCTCTCTCTCTCTCTCTCTCTCTCTCTCTCTCTCTCTCTCTCTCTCTCTCTCTCTCTCTCTCTCTGCAGTCACCAGTATGTAGCAATGATGCATAAAAGGCCTTGAAAGATAATACCAGAGTGACTGAGCAGAGGTTGTAGAAAATGTGAGATTTGAGGCAAAAAGGAGATGACCTAGGCAGGAGACCAGTCCATTCTTGCTGAGGAGGAGGAGGAAGACAAGGCAAGGGTGGAAGAGGAAGACAAGACAAGGGTGCTCTGAGTAATACTGAAGGGGAAGACAAGACAAGGGTGCTTTGAGTAATACTGTAGAGGAAGACAAGACAAGGGTGCTTTGAGTAATACTGAAGGGGAAGACAAGGCAAGGGTGCTCTAAGTAATAGTGATTGTGATTGTTGTGTTCCTTTTGGCTTATCTGTTTATTGGTTGTACTGAAGGAGGTCAGAATCCCCCTCCTCACCCGAATAATATTTATCTAATCTTATAATTTTTGCAGGTTAAATGGCCATACATGTAATATTTCCCTCATTTTTTTTGTTTGATTCCACTTTTATTTTCTCTCTCTCCTTTATGAATTTATATTTTCATTATAGATTTTTCCTTTCAACATTTGATTCCCTGACATATACTAAACAACTCTGTGGTCATACATTTTTCCTTCAGGCAGAATTAAAAAAAAAAATTTTTTTCTTCTCTTCAAACATATTACTTCTTTTATCACACATTGCCAGTCATTGTTATTCATTCAACAAAGTGTGCATGAGTTATCAGATTTGCAGAGTATTGACTAACATGCCTCTTGCAGGGCAGTGATGGAGGCGACAGTGAATATGAGAGTGCAGACGAGGAGGAACTGCTGGAGGAGGAGGAGGAGGATGATGAGGATGAAGAGCTCCTACAGACAGCCGATGGGGTGTTAGTTGATAAGGTAAGACCCATTGGAGAGGGACAGAATAAACACAGTTCTTCACCCAGCCATTAGTGAGTGAAGGCTGTGGTGGTGGTGGTGGTGGTGGTGGGTGAATTGAACACAGAAGTGGTGGTGGTACAAACACACATACATCTGTATTGATATAAACAGTAAGATGTAAGTATTGGTAATGGTACAGACACACAGACACCCATCACAGTGTATCCCCAGCAGTCCCTCAGTAGCACTTGTCTCTCCTGCAGGACAAACAACTGGACGATGATGAAGACCGGAAAAACCCCCAGTACATCCCCAAGAAGGGAACATTTTATGAACACGACGACAGGACAGCCGCCACAGAAGAGGACACTGCTAAGGAAGTGTACGTGTGCGTTTTGATTATTACGTCATCATATTGCTGCTGCTGCTGCTGCTTCTACTACTACTACTACTACTACTACTACTACTACTACTACTACTACTTTCCTACTCCTCCCCCTCCTCCAAGTACTATAACTTCTACTACTACTACCTACCTATTCCTCCTCCTCTTTGCCTACTACTGCTACTGCTTCAACTCATCTTCCTATCACAATTACTAACCACAGTGCTTCCCTCAGGCCCAAGGAACCCCCAGTGAAGAAGGAGGTGGCGTCCAAGAAGAAGGTGTGGAAGGAGGACGACCGATGGAACCACGACCGCTTCAATGAATACGACCAGGCGCCCAAGTCCAGGGAGGAGCTGATTGCGGTGTACGGTTACGACATCCGCAACGAGGAGGGGCCGCCTAGGGCACGCCGGCGCAGGAGATATGGGTGAGGAGGAAAGAGGAGTAGTAGGTGGTGACTTGTGGTGGTGGTAGCAAGTTAAGGTGAAGAAAATATTTGTAGGAGGAGGAAAAGCAAGGAAGAGCTCAGGGCACAAACGCAGGAGATATAGGCGAGGGTTGGGAATGATGAGTGCAAGGGATGGTGTGGTGTGCAAGGATGGTCAGGGATGGTGTGGTGTGTTAAAGTGTGTGTTGGGGCTTGTGTGGTGGTGAAAAAGGGACTAGTTATTTAGTGTTGGCCAGTCGTGATGTGCCTAACCTGGAGTGTTGTAGGGTTGATAAACATTTGAAGGAGGAGGTGATGACTGTTGTATGTGGTGGTGAAAAAGTACTATTGGTAATGAAGTTTTGGTAGCAAGTTAAGGATACCATAAGTGGTGGAAATAGTAGTGGTTGTTAAGCATTTGGAGGAGGAGATGGGGGTACCTGTAGTGTTGTGTGTGTGCAAAAGTAATATGCTGAAGAATTGGTGGTAAGTTAGGGATGGCATAAGTGGTTGGAAGAGAAGTAGTTGTTAAATATTTGGAGAAGGAGGAGGAGGAGGAACTGATAACTGGGAAGATATTAATGTATATTCCAAGCCAGCTAAGAGAGGAGGAAGAGACAGAGGGGTGACAATTTTAATGTGTAAACTAACCTGCCCTTTTCCTCCCAGACGTGGCCCTAACAAATACACCCGCAACTGGGAAGACCTTGATGCTTACTCCAAGCCAACCCGGGGAGGAGGAAGCCCAGGTCTGCGAGGAAGGGGAGGCTTGAGGTCCTTAGGAGGAAGCCGCAAGACTCTGGAGAGTGAGGAGGAGTTCCCAGCGCTAGGATCCACTCAGCCTCACCTCAAAGACTCCTCAGAGGACATTGTGTCGCGGCCAGACTCACAGGAGCAGCACTGGCCAGCCCCTGACTCCTGCCGTGGTGGTGAGCCCCTGCGCTGCTCTTGTGTGTGGGTGTGTGGTACAGGGAGGATTGATGTTAAGATTCATGGTTATATTAGGTCTTGTTCTGCTGTGTGTGTGTGTGTGTGGTGGTGGTGTTGAAATGGTAGGCCTTATCTACTCTATGGTGTTGAGATTCAGAGTTGTATTATTAGGTCTTGTTCTAGTGTGTGTGTGGTTCAGGGTGGGATGGTGTTGAGATGTTAGTGTTGTGTTGTAATGTGAGGCCTCACTTGTTCTGTGATTCAGGATGGGGTGATGTTGAGGTGTTAGTGCCTTGGCAAGGTAGAATTCCCTTTAACCCAGCCTTGGATAAGCTGTGATATTCTTTTGTAAGTGCAAGTACATTTGGGGAAACAATTTTTCTCACTCTAGGAAAGTAGTAGGATAGTTTATAGATGAATAGAGTAATAAATTGATGGTGTTGCTTCTTTAGATAGAGTAATGGACTAATGGTGCCACTTCTTCAAATAGACAAAACAATGAACTGACAATGTTGCTTTCAGATGGTGAGCATCCTATGAAGCACCAGCACCACCCGTCACCACACTCACAGCTCCCATCCAAGCAGCAGCAGCAGACACCCCCCAGCCAGCAGCCTCCACTACAGTACCCCTCCCACAAGAGTCCCGGCATGAGTCCCCAGAGCCAGGACCAGCGTGGTGAGGGTTACGGGGTGCGCGGCAAGGGGCCAAGGGGAGGGCGTGGCGGCAGGGGATCGTGGAGAGGTCACAACTTCAAGGACCAGTACAGGTAAATATTTGTGGTGCATCTTAGAGGTAAAGCTTTGGCTGTATGATGGAATTTATTATTATTATTATTATTATTATTATTATTATTATTATTATTATTATTATTATTATTATTATTACTATTATTATTATCATTATCATCTTGCTTGTGTTAGGAACAATGATGAGCGGCCAGGCCACGGTGAAGGCAAACAGGGTATCCGGGGGGGCAGAGGAGGCTACCAGCAGCAGCAGCAGCAACAGCGTGCCCAGTCTCTCAACCCTCAGCAGCAGCACCAGCAGCACCAGCACCAACAGGAGCAGCACCAGCACACGCCGCGGGAGGTTGATGATGTGATGGTGGACATGAAGAATTTGTCCGTCTCATCACAGAACAGAGACGAGGCATACAGGAGCAAGAATAGTGAGTGTGTGTGTGTGTGTTTCAAATCCTTGGCTCCCTTGGTAGTGAGGGTCATGATGGCTGCACCTTAATCAGTAATAGGCAAAGAGGCCAGCAGGGTGACTTGTGGGTGTCCAGAATGCCTTGGCACCTCCTATCTTGCAGCACTAAAACACCACTAAAAAATTAGTTGATCTGTTTGACACAAATTACTGTTCAAAATGAAGCAGATGCTAAGAATGGGTTAGTAATGTACACTGACATCTGCAGGGGGTGGTGGTGGTGGTGGTGGCCTGGACAACCGCCGCAGCAACGTGCCACCGCGCCTGCAGCAGGACTCGGCAGTGGCTGCCAACCTGGCCGGGCGAGGTGGCCGCGGCGGCAATGCATCGCAGGCGGTAGATGGGTCCTCATCGCGACCCAAGCGTTACTCATCGCAGCGGCAGCGTTCCATCCCAGAGCAGCCCGTGCCACCCTACACTCAGCAGCACGGCTACCTGGAGGGCCCTGTGGAGACAGGTGTGTGTGTGTGTGTGTGTGTGTGTGTGTGTGTAGCATACATCAGGTGGTGGAACCATCTGTTGTCTCAATATTGCTTTTATTCATCATAGTTATTTGTGGAAATTTGTAGTGGTGTATAAATGGTGATCCCAGCAGTACCCGGGTGACTCAACGAGTGTTGTGCTGTGTTGCAGGGTACCAGGGTGGCGTGAGCGATGCTGGCATTGTGACGTCCACCAACCACAGTGTTACGGTGCCACACACACAGCTGCCCCTGGCAGGGGGAGCACCCCCCACCTTTGTGCCTCCTGCCTTCACCACGTCACCTCCCACCTACCCCACAGAGCCCTTCCTAGGTAGCCCCCCTGCCCCCCGCATGTTCCCTCCAGTCACTCAGGCGCCACACCTCTTTGGTCCTCCAGTGGCTCCTCCAGTGCCTGTCCCTGGACCCCCCGTAGCCGGCCCACCCCCTGTTGCCCCTCTCGGCGCCCCACCAGTCGGTGCCCCCACAGTGCCTGGCCCTCCCGTCACCGGCCCACCCTTCCTGCCGCCGGAGAACATGATCAACTTTGGCGCCCATCCTGGACCCCTTCCTGGTGCCGCCCCACATCCCCCACAGTTCCCCCCCTTCCAGGGCTACACCCCTGGCCCGGTGGTAAGCGCTGTAAGTATTTCTGTGTGGTGACAGTGGTGTTGGTGGTACTGGTGATGGCAGACAGCAAATGCTTCATAATGAGAGCAATGAACACCAAGCAAGATGTGTCTTAACTGTACTTGTAATTAATGTGCCTTCCTCACCCGCAGTCCCAGCCGGGTGAGATCTACAGCAATGGGGTGACGTACTACAACACGGAGAGTCAGCAGCAGCTGCCACGTGCCAATCTTCCCCTACAGAAGCGGCCCAAGGCGGCCATCCCCATTGTGCCACCACCTGAGAGGGAGCGATTGAGGCGGGAGGCCCAGGGGCGGGAGCAGGGCGGCCCCTCGGAGTCCCAGGATGACTCTGAAGACTATCCTATAGAGGGAGAGTCATATGAAGATGCTCCCCAGCACCAACACCAGGAGCCACAGCAGCCAGAGCCACAACAGCAGCAGCAGGTAGAAAAGGAACAGAAACCAGAGGAACAACAGCCAAAGGAGATGCAACAGTACAAAGAGACGAAGCAGCCCGAGCCTCAGCCAGTGAAGCAACAAGAACACCCAAAGGAACAACAACAACAGCAGCAGCAGCAGCAGCAGCAGCAGCAGCAGCAGCAGCAGCAGCAACAAGAAGATCACTCAAAACCAGAAAAAGAACCTGAAAAGCAACAAACTGAAGTAAAAACAGAACCAGAGAAGTCTAAACAGCACAATCAGCTGGAGGAGCAAGAGAAACCACAGGAGCAAAGGAAAGAAAAGGAGGAGGAGGTGAGGGAAACTGCAAGTAGCGACTCTTCGGCAGCGCCTCAGGAGGTGTCTAAGGGCGAGGCGACAATAGCAGCTGGGCAGGAGACAGCAGGTGCCCCAGGGGAGGTGGAGGTGGCACCCGCAGAGCAGCAGTCTTCAGAGGCAGTAGCAGCAGCGTCTTAATGATTGCCTATTTAACGCTATGTACACTAGGACCGCACATTTGGCAACTGTTTGGTGCTGCAGTCACACCTCGCAGGGACAACTGTAACTATAGATCAAATGTTAATTGGCACCAGTCTTGGCATATTTGTGATAAATGGATCCTGTTAATATCAATATAGGAAAACTTTAATATAGATTTTGACATTTTTTTGTTATTCTCATGGCTATTTCTCCCAATGGCCAATACAGTTTAGTATTCTAAGTTGAACCAAATGCCATATAAACTTGATTCATCTACACACAAGAAGCTCCTCTCTCTAAGCCATGCACTGTACTTATGTTCTTCAGTGGGTGTCTATGCAGTACTGTGTCTAGAGGCCTGATGTGTTACAGCTCCATCAGTCAGTTGCAATATAAACAGTATCATTCATTTGTCATACAAGAAGCTCCTTTTTCCCAGTCATACCCTGTACTTGTGTTCTTCGATGGGTGTCTGTAGTGCTGTATTTTCTGAGTCAATGTGTCACAGTTCAGTCAGTTGCAATGCAAAGGGTATAATTTGTTGTTGAAAGACATGTTGCTGTTGTGAATCTCAGTTCATTTCACCAGTAAGGCATTTCATAGGAGTGTCCACCTGGCATACAGATGATAAAGGTATCCTGTATTGGGGAGTGGGATAAAGCTTATTTTCAGCCAGAGGATTGATAATAAATTTTTCTTTGTTTTGTTGATTTTGGATACATATATTGCTTTGTATTTATATTTCTTGTATGATGCATGAACTATTTTTAAAGATGTTCTGAAAACATTATGAATATTACTATGAATCTTTCTCATTTCAACTCAGACCCACTCCTATTCCTTTCTACACACCTTAACCATGCATTCCTTCATACAACTCCATATTAATTAATTCCAAGCAGTTTACATCATAACACTTGATTCCTCATTTGTTTTTTGAATTCCCTTCATTCCAAACTTCATCTCTACTTAATCCCTCAACCACAACAGTATACAACCTTCAGTATGTAAAACGATAACTGTCAAGCAACCAATCCCTGAAAATTACATCCATCCTCATACACTTCATTACTTTGCTCCTGTTAATTGTTGTGTAGAAACCCAGTGAAGACTTGTAGTGCAGTGCAATGACATTGTCTGGTTCAGACAGCAGCCTCAGTATGAAGCAAAGTGAGAGGTGTTTCTCACGGAAACACTGCAAGGAATGGTGTTACCAAAAGGGTGATCCAATAACTCCATGCCTCATGAATGGTGCGTGGTGGAGTGTCACAAATGCGGCAGCTCGGCAGTGACCACCTGAGGTGTTCACTGCTGTCAAGTGGGGCCATTTAGTTGCCAAACAACCAAGCAAGGTAGCGTGTAATCAACTCGTGTTGCCAAGTAAATCTCCACACCAAAACACGCCAAATGTGCGGTTCCACTGTTTATACACAAGTATTTATTTGTTTTGCCTACAAAAGAAATGCTCTCCCACACATGTTATTACCCCTTAAAATTAGACCTATTCAAAATGCTGTATTTTATATCACAGCTTTGATAATAGCTTTAATTTTTTTATTTTATTATTATTATTTATTTTTTATTTTTTTGTTGGTCCCACATTTGATGTGTCACACATCTGCTTAAGATGGTTTGTAACCTTATTACATTATCATGTGTGCTGGTGGCTGGGATGCAAGATAATAAAGCCTGTTCATAACACAGCATCTGCTTCCCCTGATGACCGTGACTGCCTGCCACCAATGCAGCAAGCACCAGACAACAGACAAAGGATTCACTTGGGACTCTTGCTTCAGCAGGAAACAAGCACTACTATAAAGGACATGTTGGGAGTTGTTGGCACGTCAGTCTGTCACAATGAGGGTTCAGTGTGTGAGGTGTACTACATGTGCAGCAGCTTAATTACTACTCCTGCCTGGGAATCTTAATCACTACAGCAAGATACAGCCCAGTGTCCACCACCTCACTACTCAACAGAAGTAGGCATTACCTCAAGTCCACCAGTGACACCTGAAGGCCTTCCCACAGCCACTTTCCCGCACAGCTTCTTGGTGTCTTCCCACTCAGCAACACTGACACATCTTGGTGAGACTCGCCTGCTCCTCTGCTTGAAGAATACTAATACTACGCTTATAGCAAAGTGTTTAAGTAGAGCTGTGATAGCAGATAAAGTATGTTGAATTTAGCAATAGTTTACTTTACAGCTGATATACCACTGTACAGAGTAATATTATCTACATTATAAACAAGAAGCAATACAACTCTTAATACTGTACTGAAGACATTAAATCCTCCCTTCCCTTATAATTTAATAGTCATTTATCACTAATGATAATTTGTTGAGTTTGTTACCAATCAATATTTGATACAGTACCTATATATTGATACAGATACACTATGTGGGTATTTGTTGAAAGAACATTCCGACTAGCAACACGAGTGCCTGGCGGTCACGCGGGCCCAGCCACTGTGGGGCTGGCCAGGCTGTGACACCACCCTGGCCAAGTGCTCGTCACAGAGTCACTGTCAGCAAAAAATGCATCATAATGGTAAGAGGACAATACACTCTGAGGCACTGACAGCCACAAGACACACACAGCAAATACAAGTACACCTCAGTGCCACACCATACACCAAGTGGAACCTGAATCCTCTACAACCACTCACAAAGCCTCTCTCTCTCTCTCTCTCTCTCTCACACACACACACATTTGCACTTGAAAGCATGTCTTGCAAAATGAGAAGCAGCTACAACATGCTTCTTCTATGATGATGATGAAAGTTGAGGGAAGAATGGCACTTTCTCAAACACTGCAAGACCCAAGTCCTTCAAGTGTACATAGGTCCAGACACAGCCCACAGTATATGGTAAACACTGTCTTCTAGCTAAGCAAAATGGTCAACAACGTTCCACGCCACAATATCATTATGACAACAAAACGAGTCTTTCTTTTCCTCACAAATGGTAGGCATACGAGGAACCAAGATACACTAGATGTCTTCATGAGAAGGAGAGGATTCTAGTCTGGTAATAAGATTTCGTACAAAGAGCGAGAAGCCTGGGCATAGTAGAGAGGGTACAGAGGAGAGCATCACCACTGCTACCAAGCCTGCAGAGGATTACCGAAGGATGGAAAACAAGTCAAAAAACTAGTCTGCATCAAGCAAGAATATTATCCCTGCAGCTTCAATTTGATCCCTAAAGTGTTGAAATACTGTATATAAAATCTGATAATTATACCCTCGTGAATCATAACTCGACAGATTAACACTGCACAATATAAGACTAAATTTCTTATCTATCTCGCACCACACACAAACTCCTTATTCATCTGACGCCACACAATCCAAGCTTTCTCTAAGGACCTGCTGTCATTCCAATCACATCAACTTATCTTCCTTATCTACAGTAATCAATCCTTTCTCCTAAACGTACCTTATTCTTTTGCTACATTCAACCTTTTTGCGCCCTTGATCCCATCCACATCATCCATCCCTTCCTTATCTCTAGCAGTCATTTTTCTGCCAAACTTAACCCATTCCTTTCTTTCTTCTAAACCTTACCCACCCCTTCCTTTCTCCTCAACCTAACCCACTCCTTTCTTTCTCAAAAACTTAACCCATTTTATTCCTGTCTTTAAATTCTTTCCTCATGTTTCATCAATCTATTTGTATCTGATATTTGATAGAAGTTCCCCTTTTATTCCTGTCCTTACATTCTCTAGTTATCTTATCCTTTTCTTATATAATGTAACCTTTTCATGCCTTTCTTCCTTACATCTTTTCTTATTCTTATTCCATTAACCCTTCTATATTTGATGAAAGAGTATCTATTTTATTCCTGTCTTTACATCCTCTCCTTGCATTCTCTTACATACAACAGCTTCCTTTCCATGCCCTTCTTCCTTACATCTTCCCTATTCTTTCTCCTTGTAGATAACAGTGCTAAGTTTACCAGCTTTTCTCCACTAAAACCTTTTGCTACACTCAAAAGTTAATACACACATTTCTAAACGCAATGGACTTGTTTAGAATTCCCTCATCCTTCTTTCAAATACTAGTGGCATCCTTTTTTAACAGCACAAGAACATGTATTTATATTTTTTTAAGGTTTTGTCCCATTCTATTTCCACTGGGCTTGTGACTCCAAGGGATAATTATTGAACTTGTTTTGGTCACTGGAGGAGCTTAAAAGTTCAGGTTTGGAGCTTAGCAATACACCTAATCTTGTCAGTTCTGGTGCTGCAGTGAGATGTCTTCTAACTCATTTATACTTATGCATACATACATACAGACTTTCAAGCTTCCTATACTTACAGATAGTGTGAAAAAACATAAACATTCTGCTCTTCCATTCGGTCTTAACTTCCTTCTTTCTGCAATTCCACAAGTCTGTAATGATTCTTTCTGTCCTTTTAGTCGGTTTTCATCTCTCTCCATCCCACTGTGGTTTCTTACACCACCCCTTGTGTTCTTGTCATTTCCACACAAGAGGCCAGAACACTCTTGTGCTGTATCTATAAGAGGTCTTAGGGTCTGTAATACCCTCTTTCTCTCACTCCTCTTATTTAGGGTCTGTAATACCCTCTTTCTCTCACTCCTCTTATTTAGTCAGCATTCTTCAGGTTTAAGTTTCAACACGTCTGTAAAATACCTTCTTTTTCTGTCTCTCTCCTTTCATCTTGTCAGCATTCTCAAGGTTTTATAGTTTCAATATAGGACACATATGTAAAATATTTTCTTTCTCTGTCTCTCCTTTTAATCTTGCCAGCATTCTTCCAGCTTTACAATTCCAATATATCATTTTCTCTTTCTCCTTTAATCTTATCAGCATTCCTCAGGCCTTTACAATTCCAATAAAGAATGCCACAGTTAACTTTCCCTTCAATTTCATTAATGCACAAGTCTTCTTTCATTCCATCTGTATCTCTCTCTCTCTCTCTGGGACAAATTTTCATCACTAGCAAGGCAACCTTCCCAAGTACACATTTTTCATACAGCTATAATCACATACATTTCTTTCCTCCCTTGCTTCCCTCACCGGCACTCAGCACCCGGCACATTCTCAAGAGCTGCCACCACTGTTAATGTTAAATCTCAGGCAGAGGAGACGTCTCATCTCTAGCACAGCACGGAGACTATTTCTCTCCCGTGTGGCCGGACGTGCACCTCATTCTGTGTGTCAGGTACAGTTTTGGGGTATACAGTTCAAGTGATATAAAATTCTGTCTTAGGAAACTGTAACACCATATAGAACAATTGTCTATGGTAATATAAATGAGATCAACAGTTAATAGTAGTACAGTGCTACAATGCTAAGGTGTTATCATGAGAAATTTATTGCAAGGAAATGACAAGGCTGTATTTTTTTTTTTTTTTAGCGTTTTTTTTTTTTAACTTTGGGAAATTACACGAGACATGACAATTTAGCTGGCCACTCACCCACCCACACACTCCCCTCAGCACCACACACCACACAACACCACACCACATGTATAAAAGGCTACACTTCACTTTACATACACACACAACCCTATTCCCCATTCAATTCACGCACCACAGACTCGCACACAAAGCTCCCATTGAAGTAGCAAAACTTTAGAAAGCAAGCTGATGCTTTTGCTTCTCATGCATCTCTCTATCTGTCTACATCTAATACTACTCCTAACTTCCCTACAATAATAGAAGAGGCTCCCCTGATTCCTACCCTTGCATAACCTAATCGTGTCCTCTTGTCCCTTCTCACATACTTTCAATACTCTATCCTGTCCACATCTATCATACTCACGCAGTCTCTCTGATGTCTGCTCATAACTTTCTTCAATGGTCATAAGAGGCTCCCCTGGTTCCTATCCTTGTACAACCTAATCTTGTCCTCCTCTCATCACTTCTCACATACTTCCATAATTCTTTCCTGTTTACATCTATCACACTCAAACACAGTCTCTCTGATGCCTACTCCTCAAAATTTCCACTGGTTCCTGTCCTTGCATAATCTAATCCTATTCTCCTCTCGTTCCTTCCTATCACATACTTCCATCACTGTCCTGTTCACATCTACCATACTGTCTCAACCGTTTCTTTCCCTCCTAGCCTCTCCATACAGCCAGACCACTTGGATGTGCTGCATTTATCCCCACTGACTACCCATTAACTACTCCACACTTCATTCCTTCAGCTGTAGTTAATGCTGCCAATCTTGAGTGCATGTCATTTCACTGGCTAACAACAGATCAACCCTGCCTCCACTCTCTCCTCTAGACACTCAACTCACTCAACTGTGTAAAAATAATGCATTTGATTGATTGGTGGTTGCTAGATGGAGGCCGACAGGGTTCATCTGGAATTATTATACGCCAATTGTAATCTGTTTGTACATTTATGTGACTACAACAGAGAGGAATGTTATGCGGTGACCAGGTACTGCAACCGAACGCTGAACACAAGGTATGGTATTTAACTTAGCTAAAATATTTATAGAGACGATCTGCTCTTCCAATGGAATGAAATATAACATTTTGCTGTGCGTATTGCATAATCTTGCCAATACACAAGAGAATGCTGAACACAAGGTACACCAACCAACTCAGCTAAAATATTCATAGACAAAATCTCTACCTCAAATGGAATAAAATATTTCTTCTTCCTGTGTATTGCATAAACTTGATGGAACGCAACAGTACACAGAACACAACGCAAGCTACACTAACCAACTCAGCTAAAATATTTATAGACTAATTGTACACTCACCTATTAGTTCCTCCCCCCACCAATCGCAGGATGAGAGAGAGAGAGAGAGAGAGAGAGAGAGAGAGAGAGAGAGAGAGAGAGAGAGAGAGAGAGAGAGAGAGAGAGAGAGAGAGAGAGAGAGAGAGAGAGAGAGAGAGAGAGAGAGAGAGAGAGAGAGAGAGAGAGAGAGAGAATTCTGGAGTTAGGGGAAGAAAGAGTGACTCCAGCTACCAAGAGGGGCAGGAACTAGTCAGTGCAAGTGTCTCTCCAATAAAAAATTAGTCAATGGAATGAAATCTCTCGTTTTTGCGGTGTGCTGCATTAACTTGCCAACACACAACAGAACACAGAACACAACAAATGACAACACAACACAGAACACAACAAAATGCCAATCAATCTAGTTAAAATATTAATAGGGAGACAAACTGCACCTCAAATAAAAATAATACTATTAAATGAAATATATCTTTTTACTGTGCGTGTATTGTATTCCAGAATTCTCACTTGCACAAACTTGAAGGGCCTTTTTTTCTGCCTTTTTTTTTGTAGCCATTGGACAGAAAAAAGAATAAAGAAAATCCAGGTGAGAGATGAAGCAATGTGTGTGTGTGTGTGTGTGTGTGTGTGTGTGTGTGTGTGTGTGTGTGTGTGTGTGTGTGTGTGTGTGTGTGTGTGTGTGTGTGTGTGTGTGTGTGTGTGTAACCCTGAGCTAAGAGTGTGGCAGTGGGTAGCATTGCAGAATAAATCATCACCATCATCATCATCATTATCATCATCATCATCATCTGGAATTTGACTCAACACAATCAAGTACACTCAGGAAATGTTAATG
Source organism: Scylla paramamosain (assembly GCF_035594125.1). Classification (NCBI taxonomy): domain Eukaryota; kingdom Metazoa; phylum Arthropoda; class Malacostraca; order Decapoda; family Portunidae; genus Scylla; species Scylla paramamosain. Next base: position 14,015,244 of record NC_087190.1, read on the forward strand.
CCATAATTTTGTAGTTCCTAAAGGTAACAGCAACAACAACACTGGCATGACTCTTTATCATGCCACATTCTCTCCTGATACACATACACACAAACACAAACACACACACACACACACAAAGGGAATGATATCAAGAAAAATCTGACTTCATTACTTTTTTGCTATCTGCTCAATATATTCATTTTGTGCATTAGATTGTAACTCCCTCCTTCCCTCCCACCCTCCCTCCCTCCCTCCCTCAGTAACTTGCTGCCTACAAAATATTACAAACACTTGCAGCCGTAAAATGTACGTAGGTAGTAACATTAACTTGCGCGTTCACCCTTCCACCTCTTTCTCTCTTTCCCTCTCTCTCTCTCTCCTCTAGCCAGCCAAGCTCTACAGGGCAACACAGGTCACCTCCTACTGGCAATCTGATGCAGTGGTACCAAAGTGACCCACAGAGCACACTCCCAGCTGCCACATGAACAACACTCAGCCAAAGGTTCAGTGAGTCAGTGCCAAGTGTGTGCACAGCAGTGTGATGGGCCTGGCACGTCACACGCTGGCAGGCTCAAGGTTGTGGGAAGTGTGAGACACAAACGAGGGAGAAGCAGCAGAGTGCCACGCCTTGACACACAAAGGAATGGAGACTGGAATGTGAGAGGCAAGCACTGGAGAGGAGGATGGTGTGATGCAGGGCAGGGTGAACTGGGGCACGGCAGGGCACAGCGGGACAGGGCAGGGCAGGGCGGGGCACCACCAACACTCAGAGGCTCTGCTGGTCCAGCGTGACCACCTCCAGCTCGTTGTCACGCCGCCGTGTGGTCTTGAGGCAGGAAGAGCGTTCCTCAGCACGGCGTGAGCGCAGCAGCAGGTCCTCCAGCTCTGGACCACACTCACTGTCTGTGGCAGGCCGCGCCTCACCACGCGGCGCTGCCACCGCTGGGCCACAGATGACAGAAGGCCGCTCTGGGGGTGCCTCATCCACCAGCATAGCGTCCAGGTCAGAGGCGCCGCTCAGCACGGCTGTGACACTTGTCTCGTCCGACACCTGTGACTCACTGGCCGGGTCGGATGGGGAGGAGACGGTGATGAGGGGCAGGGCAGGGCCGGGGGACAAGTCCGGGGAGGTGGGGCGTGGCTCAGGCAGCGGCAGGGAGGAAGAGCGTGGTCCCAGGGGCGTCTTGGGCTCCATCTTGAGGCGCTTGTCTTGGTCATCGTGCACCGGTGTGGAAAAGTGCTTGTGCTGGTACCACAGCTTACGGTCACGCTTGATGTCACTCTCCCCTGCCACCCCTGCTGAGGATGCCGGCCGCTCCAGCCCCACTGGGGCAGGGGGGCTGGGGCCGGGGCTCTCCCGGGCATCCTCAGAGAACACAGAGGCCAGCTCCAGGCTGTCCTGGCTGGTCTTCACGAAGCTGATCACTGAGTGGGCGTCCCCATCCTCCTCCCCGTCCCCATCCACCGACATGTGGGATGCCCCTGACCCAGGGCCGCCCTGCCCCGCCCCCCCTGCCCCACGCACCTTCACTATCACCTGTCTACTGCCACTCCCGCCCTCACTCTCTATTCGGGTTGCCAGGCTGACTCGGGACCGCGGCCCTGCCTTGGCGTCCTCCTGGCTGGGCACATCGGGGTATTTACAAGGGGAGGAGGAGGAGGAGGCAGGGGATGGGGGGTAGGGATCCACCCACTCCAGGGAAGGGCCAGGGGAAGGCTCAGCAGCAGCAGCAGTGGCCTGGGTGGTGGTGGAGGGGTCGCAGCGTGCCTCACTCTCCAGGCTGAGGGAGCCCTTCATGTTGACGCGTGGCGTGGGCAGCACCAATGTCATGTTGCTGTCACTGTGCCGCCGCCGCTTGGAGGGGGAGCTGAGAAAGCCATCGTACATGGCTGCCTCCAGGTTGCTGCTGCCACTGCTCTCATTGCTGCGCAGCTGCCGCTTGAAGGACCCCATGGAACGCCGCTGCTGCCCACCGCCATACTCTATGCTGTAGTGGTCGCCAGACCGGTTCAGCGCTTCATGCAGCAGCTTCAGCACCTGCCAGATAAAGACATTGAGAGACACACGGTTGACTGCCACTGGGAGCTTGTCTTACCACCTGTTTCTATAAAGCTTCACCTCAACCTGTCCCTGTACAGCTTCACTCAAAATCATCTCAACCTGTCCCTCTACAGCTTCACCTCAACCTGTTCCTGTATAGCATCACCTCAATCTGTCCCTGTACAGCTTCACCTCAACCTGTCCCTGTATAGCATCACCTCAACCTGTCCCTGTACAGCATTGCCTCAACCTGTCCCTGTACAGCTTCACTCAACCTGTCCCTGTACAGCTTCACCTCAACCAGTCCCTGTACAGATTCATTCAACCTGTCCCTGTACAGCTTCACCTCAGCAGCAGGCCACAATGCTGACCAGCCACCACCTGCTGTCTGCCAGGTAGTGCTCATGCTGCTTGTGTTCAGAAATACTTTGCTCTCAACTATTTTTCAGCGGCCACAGAGATTATCAGCCAGGTTTTCAAGAGTGTTTCTCCAGTTAATGATGTAGAAACTTTGTTATTCTGTCACTGGAACTATAAAAACGCCCTTAAAAACCAATGCCACTTCAATTATACAGAGCCTGTTGAAAGTAGAGGAGGTACAGCACAGAAGTGTTGCAGAAAGTGGTCCTTAGTTCTGTGGTAGCAGGCGACACTCACCTCCTCCCTGGTGGAGTTGGTGGGGATGACATTGGGGTACACCTTCCTGGGCCGCAGGTACGACACCAAGTCCAGCACCTCAGAGCAGGAGGCGTGCATGGACAGCAGAACACGACAGAACGTTCCATCCCTCACCACCTGCTTCACCTCCTGCACCAGCCACACACATGACACAAGTGTTAGTAATATATATCATCATTTTGTGTCAATGTTAATACATGTGTGTGTGTGTGTGTGTGTGTGTGTGTGCTGATCAGGTGAAGTTACACATAGCTTCAGCATATATAAGACTTGAAGTTAACCCTTTGACTGCCTCTTGGTACACCTTTCCCTAATTACCCATCACTGAGACATCTTTACTTGTTCTATAGACACATCCAGTCTTTAACAGGAAAGGAACTGCAAAATATGTTCTTTTTCACTGCTAACTTTCTTGTAGATGCTCACAAAGACTTCACACACTGCTCCTGGTGCTGCTAATTGTTTTGTGTCACAGTGAAAAGGTTAACATGATCAATGGCCCACCTTGACTGACTGGTAGACTGTGTAGAACATTGCCGAAGGTCTGATGACTCGTATGCTGGGTGCCGTGTCCACCCCAAAGGGCACACAACGACATGGCAGCTGACGCACCGCCTGTTCCCCGTCCCCCTCCTCCGCCTCGCTGATCTGTGCAACAAAGGCCTTGCTGCAGTGACTGACACACATTACAAGAATTGAAGGAATAAATTTATGTTTTAGTATAGAATTAATGATGAAGGAATGGAGTAACCAGACAGAGGGAGCTACAAGTATGTCACACAAAATAATAATTTGATATCACTATACATTTCATTATTATAATTTATCATTACCATCACCACTATTAATTACTGAAGGGAACACAAGTTAGGTGTTTTTATGACAGTTTTGAAAAATGTTTTGCAAAGGAAGACAAAGAAAGGGTAGGCAGAGGAAGGCAGGAAGTTAATTTTGAAACATGCTTTTATAAGACAGTTTCCTAAGAAGCAAAAGAATATTAATACAGGAAAGTGCAGACACAGGAAGACACAAGATATTTTTACACAGACATTTCTTAGAAAGGAAGGAATATTAGTGGAGTAAAGAAAAGACACAACAAAGCAACACACATTATTAATTTTTTTGAGAACCCAAGTTATGCAATTCTGAAAGATAAATGTTTCACCAAGGGATATTTTTTTAAATGAAAGTAGTTAGTACAGTAAAGTGCAAAAAGACAGATACCTAGTTTTTCAACCACAGCAAGGTACAGCAGCTCCCAAAACTCTCTTTAAAGTGTGGTGTGAACTGTGGCATAATGAACAATACAGCACCTGCTGCCTGATCACGTTGCACGGTATGCATGGCTTGACATGATACTGACATACCAATCTATTTCCCAGTTTATAATATACAGTAGCCACCCATAATGTGCAGGGCTGCCAACTATTGCCACCATAATCACCAAACAAGTCAAATAACATCCAGTGTCAGAATGCAGACTTCTTACTTTTTAAAGATAGTTTTAGGAGTTGCTGTACAGGATAATCTATAATTATATACAATAAGCCTACAAGATAAAATAAAGTTGAGACACAGAGAAGCAACACAGGCAATAGAGCAACACACAGGCTGGTCCACTCACCGTCCAGTCACAGGCGTGCACCCAGGTCTCCGTGGCGTCCGGCGTGAGGGCGTCCTGAATCTCTGGCACCGTGTCATACATCCGGTACTTCCAGCGCGACACATGGACACGCATGCCGAACCGCTCATGCAGGCTGCGGTACACATATTCGTACCCATACTTGGCTGTGGGGAGGTGAGAAATGGGGTATGGGATAAAATAAACACAGTACCGGTATAATATCAACAACTGAAGGAGAAACAGCAAAAGAAGAACAAGAACAAGAAGAACAAGAATAAGAAAACAGAGCACCACTATATCATGTCTCAGGAATATATGTTATTTAAATACATACATTACCTCTTCTCTCACTAAATATATATGTTCTTTATACAAGGAAGAGATGCAGAGAGCAGGATGTGGGATCAAGTAACCCCACAACACCACTATAATGTGTCCCAGCAATGTATGTTATTTGTATATGTACGAGTACATTACCTGTTCTCTTAATAAATACACCATACATTTTTTCCTCACACTGCAGGGCAGCAACATTTCATTAATAAATCACAGGTAAAAACAGATACAGACACCTTAACTTACCTGGGCACAAGAACAACACAGCCTTATTTAATTCAATAAGTGATGATCTACAGACCTACCTGGATAGACTAAAACACGGTTGTCTCCTTAACTCATCTGGTCAAGCAAGGCCTACTTAAACAATCACAGCTGTCTTCTTAACTTGTCTTATCAAGCCAAGCATACGGGAAGTCACAAATTCAATAAATGATGATCCACAGATCCACCTAGCCAGACTAAAATACAGCTGTGTCCTTAACTTGTCTAGTCAAGCAAGGCATACTTAAACACACACAGCTGTCTCCTTAACTCACCTCATCAAGCAAGGAATAAGGAAAGTAAAAAAAAATCAATAAATGATAATCCACAGACCCACCTGGCCAGACTAAAACACAGCTGTCTCTTTACCTTCTCTAGTCAAACAAGGCATACTTAAACAAACACAATTGTCTCCCTAACTCATCTGGTCAAGCAAGGCACAAGGGAAGTCAAGAATTCAACAAGTTACTTCACCTGGCTATCTCACCTAATGGGCTCACCTGCTCCTCAATCAACACAGTAAAAGACTGAGTGGAGGGAAGCCAACACACTGCTGATGCTTCAGACCAAATAATGAACCCGTACTTAAACTTAACAATTTATCCCAGCTAGGTAGTGTATCATAAACAGGCAGGTTACATATATAAATAAATAAATAAACAGATAAATAAATAAATAAATAAATAACCCACCTGGACAGACAAGGTGGATGAGGTGGTTGTTGCCGCGTGCCAGCCACTCTTCCACCAAGTCCCCAATGGCGGAGGCGCTCTCCTCACGTGTGGGGAAGTGGAGGATGTCACGGTGGCAGAAGGTGGTGTCGATGTGGAGTGAGTCAACCGTCTTCACCGTGCCGTCCCTGTTGTGGAGTGCCGAGATACGCTCCACATCACCCACACTGGTGCGGAAATCCCCTGTATACAACACTGTTCCTCCCCGACCTTCAAACAGGAACCTGGGGAGCATGGAGGGAATGACACTGGGGAGCATGAAGAGGGAGAGAACAATACTGTGGAAAATAGAGAGAGAGAGCAATACTGTGAAAAACAGAACAAGAGAACAATACAGTGGAGCATAGGGAGGAACAATACATAGCATGTAAAGAAGAGCATAGAGAGAGCATGGAGAGAACATACAGAAATTTAGGTTAATGAAGAAAAAGGAAAGGGAAGAGAAAGGAGGAAACAAAAGACCCAGATGGGAATACATGAATTTTTGTTGACTAGAGAAAAGAGAAGTAAATTTAGAGAAGACGGAAGACCCAGACAGTGAGGAGATGCAGTTCTAACCAACAATTGTATTTGATACATTGTGTATTATGTTGGATGGCCCTTTCTTGTCAATAATAATAGTGTGTGTATCTGTGCATATGTAAAGTGTTCTCTCTCTCTCTCTCTCTCTCTCTCTCTCTCTCTCTCTCTCTCTCGCATTTACATAACAGTTCACCATTAAAAATCTGTTACCTACCTTGATTTCCTCACTCTCTCTCTCTCTCTCTCTCTCTCTCTCTCTCTCTCTCTCTCTCTGCCTCACACTTACATGACAGAGCCAGGGCAGTGGCCAGCAGGAATGAGAGTCACACATAGCTGGTGGCTCGCCTCCTCGGCCACGTTTGGCACAGTGATGTTGACCGGCTCCTCATGCGGCAAAGGTCGCACAAACGGGTCCAGCGGGCGGTGGCGGATTGAGGCTTGAAGGAAACGGGCGGTGATGGAAGAGCAGTAGAGGTACACGCCACTGTTGCTCTCAAGGTGATCCAGGAAGTGTGGGGAGCTGAGGCCAATCATGTGGTCTGCGGGGCAAGGCAGGTCACACTGATGACCAAAGGTGAGGATGAGGTTGAAATGTGTTCACATACTTTTTTGTCCTCATTCATTTTACCTGTTTTAATTTATTTCATTATTTCCTGAAGGGGGTTGGATTTTTACATTTCCTATTGGTGAAGGAATTTTTGGCGAGTTGGAGGGCAGACTTGGTATGACTGAAGGAAGAAATATAAAGAACATGAGATTCAGGTAATGGAAGGCCCAAGTACCTTTAGTGGACCACCTCTCTATCATGTACAGCATGGGAAGAGGCTGAGTTAAACAAAGGTTTGGAAGGTTTAGGGCTTGAGAAAGAGAGAGGAATGTACACCTCCATGCCAGACACACAGAAAGAAAATTAGATCTAAGGCTGTAAATGTTGCAGAGGTTAATGAAGAAAAGTTGAAGGGGGTGTCAAGACACTTGGGGTCAATACCAGAAGAGTAGTCTGACCTGGGGACATTAATTTTGTGGTCCTTCCCCAGACAGGGACTCTGTGGCTGGTGTAGGAGTAACCATAAAATTTTGAATATTGAATGAAGGGTGTGTGTGTGTGTAATTAGGTGCATGTAGGAGGAAGAGGTGTCTTTTGAGGGCAGTTTGTGACTGCCCCTTTGTGCTGTGACACACAAAGGAAAAACGTTGAGGTCACAGTTAGTTCACTGGAAAGTTCACAGCACTCCTTGATCCAGTACAAGCCGGTCCAGTGTTTCAGACCTCACTGGGGTAATTACCGTTTCGACAGGTGTCTACCGCATCCTCCTTGCGAGGCTCAGAAATTCAGTGAGTTTATTTAGCCTTCAGGTAAATTCCTGTTGTTTTCTGGAAGTTGGTGTAAGGTAAACTAACTTAAGAATAGCAGAGAAATGTGAGGAATAACTTTAGCATAGCCAAACATTTCCTGCTGGACGAGACCAGAGACAGTGTTGACAGCAGGCGCCAGTCCGCCACACGCCGCCGCCCGCGCCTCCCCTGGATGGGCGTGGCTCACAGGACACACTCAGTACTGAGCGCGGGCGGCAACAGGTACGGGGTAGCTTCAAGTACTCACCGGAGTGTGCATGGCTAAGGAAATAGGCGGTGCTGGCAAGGTTTCTGCCGTCAAAACGATCCACAGAGATCTGTGGAAACTCCTTAATTTTGCCTGAGAAGGAGCTCATGGCGCCCGCTGAGCTCTCTCACAGAGCTGCTGGCATCATGGGACCCCGCCCGCCCGGCACAGGCTAGACGCGGGTCATCTCGCCGCTCGGGGGAGGGACATGAAGTGGCAGACTGGCGGGACTCGCACCACCTCCACCGGCCACCATTGCAAAATGTCAACACTGCGGCGGCGGCGGCGGCGGCGGTGATGGTGATGGTAACGCGCCAGGACAAAACATCAACACCACACAGCGGTAGGGTGACACGACACGGCTACACACAACACTGGTGGCTTGCTACCACTGAGAGGCTGTGGCCAGATAGGGAAGCTATGAGCTGAGTAATGAGTAGCTCCAGAGAGGACTGTCCCTCAGCACCAGCGTTGCCAGATTGTTTTGGCCATATTATCGTACTACACAGGTTGAAATTGTTGTACTTCTGGTAAAATTGTCGTACATATGTAATTATTCCAAATATTATGCAAAATTGCCACTTTCCAAATACAGAATTTAGGTTTTATATATATATATATATATATATATATATATATATATATATATATATATATATATATATATATATATATATATATATATATATATATATATTATTATCTTGAGTATAAAATGGTTATATGACATGCTTTCAGTGTATTATGTGGTGTGTTTAGGGGGTGTTCGAGTGTCTGGAGGTGTTTAGGGGGTGCGCACACACACACACACACACACACACAGAGAGAGAGAGAGAGAGAGAGAGAGAGAGAGAGAGAGAGAGAGAGAGAGAGAGAGAGAGAGAGAGAGAGAGAGAGAGAGAGAGAGAGAGAGAGAGAGAGAGGTGTGTGTGTGTGTGTGTGTGTGTGTGCGCACCCCCTAAACACCTCCAGACACACTCGAACACCCCCTAAACACACCACATAATACACTGAAAGCATGTCATATAACCATTTTATACTCAAGATAATAAAAGACAGCAAGCGTTTAATTATTCATTTTTCAACTTTCCCCGCTTGTTTCTAACCTTTCTTCCACTGTGCTGGTGGTGGTGGTCTTCCTGCTTTTCTCTTTTGTCCCTCTACATTCGTATCTGAAAAGAAAAAAAAAAAAGATTGTATTATTGAATCAACGCCAATCAACGCCTAACCTAACCTAACCTAACCTACAGTGTACCTCTCTATTTACCCTCTACCCATCCCTACAACCTCCAGTACCTCCCCCTGCTAGCACTCTAACACCACAACACCCCGTCCAGACCCAGACATCCCCCACACTTGCATCTAGTAGTTTCATATATCACAACACACGCTATAACACCCCTGACACGCTTCTACTATCACAGCCTCTCCCCAAAACACTCCAGAATCTTTTATTTTACCTCAAGCACACCACTTCTACCCTCAAAGACCTCATTCTTACCTGCAACATGCCTATAACATAACCAAAACACCTCAAAAGCAACTCCAATCACACTAAAACACCTTAAAACACCTTAAACATATCCAGAACATTCCTAAACGCACAAAGAACATCCTAAACACATCGAAAAGGCACCAAAATATACCCAAACACACTTAAAATACTCCAAAACTCACCCAAATTGACTTAAAACGCATCCAAAACACACCGTACCTACCCAAAACACATTCAAACTCATCCATAACATCCCAAAACACACTTAAAACATTCCAAAACACTGAAAACGGCCCAAAACACACTTAAAACACCCCAAAACACACCCAGACTGACCTAAAATACCCAAAAATACCCACAAACGCACCCAGAACTCACCCGTATCCACACAAAACACACCCAAACTCATCCATAACATCCCAAAATACACTTGAAACATCCCAAAACATTGAAAACAGTCCAAAACACACTTAAAGCACTCCTAAACAAGCTTAAGACACCCCAAAATACACCAGGAACGCTAAATATTGACTAAAACATCACCAAATCCCATCAACACACACTCCAACACCACCTAAACACCTCCAGACACACTCCAACACCTCCTAAACACACCAAATACACTGTAAGCACTGTCACGGAAGACAAATACTACAAAGACAGACAGGGCAGCAGGGAAAATTAACCTAAATGTTGTTTTCTTACCATTTTTCTGTTTTACCACCTCCTCTATTCCTTCTCCCTTCCTCTTTCTCCTCTATTTCTCCTATTTTCTTACTCATTCTACTCTTATCTACACGTCTGAGTTTAGAAAGACGTGGAAACACCAGGAAAACACTGCAAAATACGATAAATATTACCGAGACAGCGGAGCCGATTAAGGTCCCAGGTCCATGATGGCGGCCGTGACGTCACGGCAAATTTACGTACCGTAACGGATTTCATTTCGAAATTGACCCCTCGAAAAAATGGAGCTAGGCTCGAATGCCTTATATATTCTGACTTGACAAATACTTAAACTAATATCCACAATATTATAACAGCTCCAGCCTGAGTAGTATTTAAAATATATCCAAATGAAATATGGAAAAAATGTTGAAATATTCGGCACCATTTAAATCATTGAAAAGTCCACAACATTTGAATTTTCAGGAACGTAAAAATTTTAAAAAAATCTGAACTATCATCTTACACAATCAAAAGTTACCTGGAACAAGAAGTAAACAAATAAAACCGAAATTATGTAAAAAACAAGTGTTGGAACTTAAATACGATTAAAAACCACTGAAAAGTCCACCTATTTTGACTCAACAAGATAAAACACTTTAAAACATACAAACTGTTTTTTCAAGCAATGAAAAGTTAGTTACAAGCTGAAATAGAGTGACAATAACACAAAAAGTGTTGTAATCACAACTTTTAACAGGACTAAAAACCATTTTTAAAGTCCACTTATTTCTCTCAACAGGAACGAAAAAACACTTTAAAAATCATAAGCAATTTTTAGAAATACAAAAGACGTAATTAGAGCGTGAAATAAAAAAACAAGTTTGTTAAAATACTGCCAAAAAAACACTCCACATTTTCGTCAAGCAACACAAAATTGAACACAACTCAACACAAGCAACGAAAACACTTCTAAAGTAAATAATTATTTTTATAAACCATAAAAACATGCTATACGAGCAAAATAAAGAAGTTAAGAAAAATACCAAAAAATATTGGAACCCACAGGTTGAAGCAGGTTGGCAGAGGTAGCCAGCCATCATGGCGGCCCTTGACAGTGGAGAGAATGGCCGCTATTTTGCCTGTTATTCTTCCATCGTAACTAAATGAGGCAATGGCGGATATATCTAGCTAGCGGATATGAAAGCCTAGTCATGTGGCTCCACTTAGTGACGTGTTAGGCTCACAATAAGTGAGAAATGAAGCAGATATTGGCGGACAAATGGGGAAGGCTGGCTCCACCTCAGCTGATAACATTAGGTAAGTGGATTTTTTTTACGTTTTTATAATTTCTGTTATGGTTAATTAGTAAGAGTTTTGTGGTGAGGGTTTGGAGCGCTTGTGGCACCGTGGAATGCTGAGTCACATCAATATATTCCTAACGAGGTGCAAAAACATGAAATACGAGGCTTAACAATAAACAGTAAGGTTAACCACTGACCTGACAGCCCTGTGTTGTTGTGGGTGACACGTAACAACACTATCACAGTTACCGCCTATTACATCAGACTGCAAATTACCTGGCTGGACAAGTGGTGGGCGGTTTTCTTACTAATATTAGCCTTGGTGGCCCTGTAGGCACCTCCCGGCAGGCACCAAGCTTGAACCAGCACACGCAGGCAGCCACGGCCCCTGTCACTGTCTTGTTCTGCGAAAATACTTTAAATAAAGCAGCAGTTTATGCCACCCTTTGAACGAAGTGCCTATCTGTCTGAGTCTGGTGCTATGCCCTCCCTCCCAGACTGCTCCGCACAGTACGCACCCAAAGCTATCCACAAGACACTTTTACCTTTCAATAACAAGCACCAACTTCTTTTATATTATACTAAACTAATAGAAAATTAAATATAAAGAATTATAAGCGCTTAAAAATAAATCTCAGGCCATTATAACTGTAATTGTCAAAGTATCTAGACGTTACTTATTGAAGCGCCAAATTCAAACTGGTCCTGGCGGGACTTGCACTGCAATGTCTCGTCCCTTGTGTGGCGTAATGTGAAATAATTGAAAAGCTTGTGTGAATTGAAGGCTTGTGTTATATCTCAGCTCATCATTATTAAGTATTTACCATTTTACGTTAAAAAACAACAACAATACTTCACAGAGATATCGAAGTATAACAGAGGCTCTCATACTGTAGCAAATGATCAACAGAGAATTACCAGCCTTTCTCTGTGTGTCGAGGAGAGCCCACCTGCATGTACTGAATATATGTTTTTAATTAGTCTTTTGTGATTAATCTTTTTAATATATCTGCGCCAATGTAAACTAGTATGTGCTTAGAAGGGTTACCAATGTGTGGGTTGTGGTGGGTTTGGTGCTACTGAAAGGGAACACGTGCTGGAGAAGTCTGGGAAGCACTGATGTACAAATAACTGAGCGTATTTCAATTCACATAAGTTTCCCATAAAAATAAAAAGCTGACCTCCGTTTTCTGTCACAAACGTAAACATTTAGGCTTTTTTTTTCTTTATTTTTTTTCTCGTTTCTCTCTCTCTCTCTCTCTCTCTCTCTCTCTCTCTCTCTCTTATTTTATTGTTGTTGTTGTTATCATCATTATTCTTGCTTTTTTTCTTTTATTTTTCATTCTCTTCCTTGTTTCCTCATCTCTCTCTCTCTCTCTCTCTTGAAAGATTCTGCCCCAGAGATAGAGAACACACACACACACACACACACGTACAGTGATGTAACGCCCTTAGGGAAACGTACGTGTGTGTGTGGTTTTTGTGGTATGGAAAGATATAATTGCTTAAGTACAGCCTCTCTCTCTCTCTCTCTCTCTCTCTCTACGTATTTTGCCTGTCTGTCCTCGTGTGTGTGTGTGTGTGTGTGTGTGTGCAAGAGATGCCTGGATGCCCTGGATGCTTAGAACACTGGCTGGCTCCAGCATATGCATTCTTGAAAGGACTTCATCTCCGAAATTAAATCTCTTCCTGATCTGTTCTGCTGCTATCAAAAATAATCTGCAGTGGAAGCGAAACTCATACATTTCCTTTTTTTGTTTGCTTAATTCTGGATTGTCTGTTATTGTTTTTAAGACAGATGCACCCAAATACACCTGCTCTAGCATCAGGAACTCTCGTTGATATCTTGGATCAACTTTTGAAAGCATGGTTTTCACAATGTATTCATGGTTCATGTACATCAGTAGCAATTCTTTATATAAATTACAAACTTGCCTGTGCAATTCAGTTATGACCACTCTTTCACTTTGAAATAAGAGGTTCAGCTGAGTAAACTTTGGTAATACTGAAGAAAGGAAGCAGTAGTAAAGCCTGGTAAATGGATTATGCAGTTGTTCATAAGCACTTCTAACTGTGCTACCACAAGTTTTCGTCTGTTGAAAATTTAATTCAGTAAAGGACATCTGAAGAGGGCCCCACTGCTCAAACATCCTTTTCACAACAGCTATGTAGGAAAGCCAGCGCGTTCTAGATGGCAATAAAATCCAAAGTTTTTGAGCCCCAGCAAACTCTTTAAATTCTACAAATTGTGCCAATCGTTTTGAAGAGTTCTTGAATGTGTTGTGGACATCATGAGCTAGTTGTTCAATAGCATCAGATAATTGTTTGCATGCTTCAGAGGTACATATATGGGCAGAATGGCACACACATTTCATAATAAAGATTCCTGGGCAAAGTTCCATTAACCTGCTACTCACAGAGTTATTAGGCCCCATCATAGTGCTGCATCCATCACAACCAAAGCCAATGATATTAGAAGTAGGTATACCATTTTCAGTAAATGTTTTCCTTATCTCTGAAAACAACCTGGCAGCTGTAGCACCTTCATTAGCTTTACTAGGATCACTACTAAATAATGGCAGTAAATCCCAAAATTTGGTGACAACAGCACTTCTTTCAACCATTCTTACCATGATGCATAAATTCTGAGAGACTGATATATCTGTGGATTCATCCACAAGAATGCTGAACTTATTCTGCTTCAAGATGTTAATGAGCTCTTGTTTGTGAGAGTGTGCCATAACATTACCACACACTCTTTAACATTTTGTTCTTTTCATTTTCAATTCCTTTGCAATAGCGGAGTCAGAGAAGCAACCTTTCAGGACTTCACACAGATGATCGGCCACACAGAAACTTATATTGTGTTCCACCATAAATGCAGTGAGCCTTATTTCAGCAGCCTTAACAGAATCACTTTTACTAGTTTCATTATCAGCACGTGCACTTGTAAATGACTCCATAAGTTTTTTGGATGAGGATGGCGCACACATTTTCTTGTGAACTCTTCGTTCAAACCTTTGCTAAAAATTCTACCTTGGACAATTCTGGGCTTGTTCCTCTCTCTCCTCCACCCTCTGACTACTTCATGCCACGTATTAAAATTCTTTGCAATGATGTTTTCCATGCCCTTGCTGGCCTAAACCCTCGGAAGGCTTATGGACCTGATGGGGTCCCTCCTATTGTTCTCCGAAACTGTGCCTCCGTGCTTGCACCTTGCCTAGTCAAACTCTTTCAGCTCTGTCTGTCAACATCTACCTTTCCTTCTTGCTGGAAGTTTGCCTACATTCAACCTGTTCCTAAAAAGGGTGACCGTTCTAATCCCTCAAACTACCATCGTATTGCTTTAATTTCCTGCCTATCTACAGTTTTTGAATCTATCCTCAACAGGAAGATTCTTAAACATCTATCACTTCACAACCTTCTATCTGATCACCAGTATGGGTTCCGTCAAGGCCGCTCTACTGGTGATCTTCTGGCTTTCCTTACTGAGTCTTGGTCATCCTCTTTTAGAGATTTTGGTGAAACTTTTGTTGTTGCCTTGGACATATCAAAAACTTTTGATAGAGTCTGGCACAAAGCTTTGATTTCCAAACTACCCTCCTACGGTTTCTATCCTTCTCTCTGTAACTTCATCTCAAGTTTCCTTTCTGACCGTTCTATTGCTGCTGTGGTAGACGGTCACTGTTCTTTTCCTAAATCTATTAACAGTGGTGTTCCTGAGGGTTCTATCCTGTCACCCACTCTCTTCTTATTGTTCATTAATGATCTTCTAAACCAAACTTCTTGTCCTATCCACTCCTACGCTGATGATACCACCCTGCACTTTTCCACGTGTTTTCATAGACGTCCAACACTTCAGGAGGTAAACATATCCCGCAGGGAAGCCACAGAACGTTTGACTTTTGATCTTTCTAAAATTTCTGATTGGGGCAGAGCAAACTTGGTATTGTTCAATGCCTCAAAAACTCAATTCCTCCATCTACCAACTCAACACAACCTTCCAGACAACTATCCCCTCTTCTTCAATGACACTCAACTGTCCCCCTCTTTTACACTGAACATCCTTGGTCTGTCCTTTACTTATAATCTGAACTAGAAACTTCACATCTCATCTCTAGCTAAAACAGCTTCTATGAAGTTAGGCGTTCTGAGACATCTCTGTCAGTTTTTCTCACTCCCCCAGCTGCTAACTCTGTCCAAGGGCCTTATCCGTCCATGTATGGAGTATGCTTCACATGTCTGGGGGGTTCCACTCATACTGCTCTTCTAGACAGGGTGGAATCAAAAGCTTTTCGTCTCATCAACTCCTCTCCTCTAACTGACTGTCTTCAGCCTCTCTCACCGCCGCAATGTTGCATATCTAGCTGTCTTCTACTGCAATTTTCATGCTAACTGCTCTTCTGATCTTGCTAACTGCATGCCTCCCCTCCTTCCGCGGCCTTGCTGCAAGACTTTCTTCTTTCTCTCACCCCTATTCTGTCCACCTCTCTAACGCAAGAGTTAACCAGTATTCTCAATCATTCATCCCTTTCTCTGGTAAGCTCTGGAACTCCCTGCCTGCTTCTGTATTTGCACCTTCCTATGACTTGAATTCCTTCAAGAGGGAGGTTTCAAGACACTTATTCATCAATTTTTGACCACTGCTTTGACCCTTTTATGAGACTGGCATTTCAGTGGGCATATTTTTTTATTGGATTTTTGTTGCCCTTGGCCAGTGTCCTTCCTACATAAAAAAAAAAACAAATAAAAAAAAAAAAAAAAAAGTAAATCACATCGCCAAATTCCCACAGCTACATCTCAGTATTATCAGATACCCAAGGATTCTAAAGATGTGCTGATAAAACAAATTTTCTGCAACTTAGTCCATACAGTTCCTCATTCAGATAATTCTTAATGGAACAGTTTTACTTGAAAATAAAGAAGTAAGCCATATAATCATGGGAGCCTTACAAGGGACAGAATACAAGTTTGGTCAAACTGGAGTAGGCAGGTTAGACTAGGACACCCCTAATATGTGTACAAAAAGAAACTCTGTCTCAACACAGAGGCTTTATTCCTCTCATCACAAAAACTGCCACCACCAATACAACACCACTGTTTAGAAGGTCTTGGGGATGGGCCGGCCATAGGTGATGCGGTCGCGCTTCATGTTCTTCTTCTTGTGGTGGGTGAGGTAAGGGAACTTGATCTTGGAGTTGTGGAACTGAGTGGTGAGTGGGCGGCGGCACTTTCCACTGGACACGGTCTCCACACGCATGATCTGGTGGGGGCCAAACATCATACTACTCTTAACCTCTTTTAAACCTCATCTTCTCCTCACTGAAACTCAGGTGTCTGAGGCAAATGACAGTAGCCCCTTTTCTCTTCCCTCCTACTTTCTCTATCCTCATTCTCGATCCAAAGCTGGATGCTGCGTTTATGTGCGCAATAACTTAACCTGCTCTCGTGCCCACGCTCTTGAATCTTCTGAGTTTTCCACCATCTGGCTACGACTACAGAGTCACTCTCCTACTAAATTTATCTGTGCTGTATACCTCTCACCTAACTCCTCTGATTATAAGAAATTCTTTGACTACTTAACTTCCAAAGCGGAGCACATTCTGACCCTCTTCCCTTTTACAGAGATCTACATTCTTGGAGACTTCAATGTTCACCACCAGCTTTGGCTTTCCTCTCCCAAACTTCTTGTCCTATCCACTCCTATGCTGATGATACCACCTTGCACTTTTCCACATGTTTTCATAGACATCCAATCCTTCAGGAGGTAAACATTTCATGCAGGGAAGCCACAGAACGCTTGACTTCTGATCTTTCTAAAATTTCTGATTGTGGCAGAGCCCCACATATAAAAGAAAAAAAAAAAAAAAAAAAAGAAAAAAAGTCACAAGCCAAGAAAGACTGACCATCTCTCTCACTCACACAAACCCGGTACACAACTTCTCTTGGTCATGTGCCAAGAAAGACTGAACCTCTCACTGACTCACAATCTGGTACACAGCCCCATAAACATAAGTGTGTGAGTGTGTAATTATAACCCAGTCTCAAGAACCAAACTTCACTCAATCTCACACTCACATGAACACATACATAAATCTTGTATACAACTCCAAATGTGTTTATGTCTATAATTCACCAGTCTTACCAACACACACAGAAATCTTGTGCAAAAAAAAAGTGTGTGTGTGTGTGTTATCTGTGGCTGCCTTGATTCACTCCGGAGGGGAAGAAAACCCCTCTGGAGGCGACAAGTAGCCTTGGTATGTTCTTTGCACCTAGAGTGAAGGAAACACCTACTGATGGTATAACCTTAGGGAGGTGCAGCACCTTAGGACACAAACAGACACACACACACAATGAATAAAGATGAGTAGTGAGAAGTTAAACAAATCACTACATTCCTGTGCTGTATAGGATCATACATAACAAATCACTACATTCCTGTGCTGTATAGGATCATACATAGACAGACAGACACACACACACACTGACCTGTATGGAGTGAGCGCGTGCCCTGTGTCGTGCGCCCATGTCACGGTAGCACTGCGTGACGGCGCCAGACACAGTCAGGTCCCGGTACTCGCGGTACATGTTATGAGTGCCGGAGCGGGAGTCGTAGCGCAGCCAAATGCCAATGTTCTTCACCACCTGGGGCTTGCGTTCCACCACCTGGTAAACAACAAACAAACAGTGATCTCGTCATCCATCTACCTTCTATTTATTAACTTGTTTATTTCTTCTTTTTGTCTGGGTCATCCCGTATGGGACTGCCAGCCTGGTGTATAGATTTTTTTTTGTTTTATTTAAGAGAGCTTCTAGTCTGCAGCAACACAAAATAAGGGGAGAGAGAGAGAGAGAGAGAGAGAGAGAGAGAGAGAGAGAGAGAGAGAGAGAGAGAGAGAGAGAGAGAGAGAGAGAGAGAGAGAGAGAGAGAGAGAGAGAGAGAGAGAGAGAGAGGGGATGAAGGGCAATGAAGGTATCAGTCCCTAATATGATAATTATAACAGATTGAGAGGAAAGACATGCAATAATGTGTGAAAGAGACAATATTAGTTGAGGACTGTTTTTCAAGATCTCTATGCTTCTAAAAGGAGAACTGTTGCTCTTTAGTGGTTCTTCTACAAGCGGTTATTATTATTATTATTATTATTATTATTATTATTATTATTATTATTATTATTATTTCAGTCTCTTTCCATTATCTCTTGTATTAACTCACTTCTAAACAAACAAGTAATTTCTACCATTCTTCCTAATTCCTTTGATGTTCTATACACTATGACATGATCTCTTTCCAAGGTGTGTATGTATTGTAAATATCACTAATATATATAATTTTTTTTCATGTCTTATATTAATTAAGATCTAAACAAACAAATTATCTGTACTGTACCATTCATAATTAATTTTCTATGTACTATTATAAAATGGAGTGTGCATGACTGTATAATATTATATAACCAAACAGTGCATATTATTTCTCATTAATCTTTGTATTCTTGTGGCCAATAAAAAATCTGAGCCTTAAACCCCATCCACATGCTCCCCAGATTAATATTATGGAAATCATTTGACGTCCAATATACTATAGGATCGAGTGTGCCTGAGTGTATATATAACCAAAGCACACATTATTTCTCACTCTGTATTCTTGTGGTCAATAAAAATGCCAAAATTCTTCATCCAATTCTCACCAGATTAATGGAGACTATTTCGCCGCTGGACTTCTTCATCTTCTTCAGCTTGGAGAGGAAGTACCAGAAGCGAGACTTGGCGGTGACTCTGTCCGGGGCGAATATCCTCATCTTGTACAGCTGCGGCTCAGGATCTGTGTCTGAGGGCAGCTTGCGCCCTATCACGCTGTACTCCTTGAGCTGGCAGGGGTAGAGGCAGGGTGTGATAGGTGTGTTTATGCAGCAAAAAGGCAAGATTTTGATAAAGATGGGCATGATAAAATGAGTGATTTAAAGGAAGAAAACGTTAGGTAGAAACAGTCTCCTAGTTATTGTTCTAATATTAATATGCTACTTAATTAGTTGTGCGTTGGCGCATCAACAGTGTGCCTTCCGTGATCCCGCCAGGAAGGGTGCAATTTTTTTTTTCTCCAGTTTCGTTCAGATTATAAGTAAAGGACAGACCGAGGATGCTGTGTGTAGAAGAGGGGGGCAGTTGAAGCTCTCATTGATTAGTTCTGCTTCTATATTATCCGGCAATATTCTGGAAATGTACTCTGGATTACGTTGGATGCATATCAAAACTAAGACGTGGCTGGATTTTAAAGTCACCTTAACGGGTCTCAGAATCAGGGTTGTAAATTCCTCTAAATTCATGATAGTTTAGGTTTTATAAATATTCTTTACTGATAAGATGCATAGCATTCACGAATAACATGAAAGAAAGCCGTATCCTGGTCTGCTCGTGCCCTCAACCTCCGCCTTATTTACCAAAACACTTTCCTCCGGGCGAGCATCCCTACTCTCACTTATCACATCATATCTCACTCATCCGTCCCCACATCATTACTTCACTGAATACCAATGATAAAACACACACTTGGAAATATGATGTGATCTACCAGTCTGTCTTGTAGTTTAATATTACTGAGAAATAACTATACATTATATGCCCTCCGCCGCCACCAGCTGTAAACATGCATCTTACGGTGGCACATTTCACAATAATTTTCACATAATTAGCCTGAATATACAAAATCTAATCAAATGGAGGCATACAATAGTCACTCATTTATCTCTTTGTAGTAAGGGAAGGGTATAGAGCCACGTTAAACCTATAAATTAATCCAAAATGTGAGGACTTACTAGGCCGGAAGCCTTCATGGCGGCGGATCACGCGGGAAGGAAAGACTAGAATCTTTTGACGGTCAACAAATACTTCACAAAGCTCATAAACATTGGTCTTGATCTTCATAACACCTGTGTCTTTTTCCCCACAAAATTTTCTCTGAATGTACGTGATAAACATTATTTATATAACTGGATTGGTATATGTGTGGATTAGTTATAGTTTTTTTTTCCTGAACGCAAGTAAACAAATCGTTCATGTTTGCTCGTTTGACAAATGTGAATTAATTATATTTTTGGAGCTAATAGTGAAATGTTACATCATAATTAATAGGATTGTTCACTGAATAAGTCTTGAAGTTTGTGACTGTCAGTTACCCACATTATTTTGCTCTTAATGTGCGTGGATGTAGATAATCTGTGCTTGCTGGTTTGATGGGCATGGATTAATTATATGTTTGAATTATATTGAATTATATTTGAATTTATATATATATATATATATATATATATATATATATATATATATATATATATATATATATATATATATATATATATATATATATATATATATATATATATATATATATATCATATTGTTTGAATTGTAAGAAATATTTAGGTGACTATTTTCCTTGAGCAGGGGAGTGGTGGTGGTGGCCGTTGTGACGGGGGCAGTGGTGGTGGTGGTGGTGGTCACATTATTGGAACCCGAAGATGGAGGCGGCGTGGAGTGGACATCATCTGGCCACCACATTATGATTTCTTGACAGGCTGCACGCGGGCACCCTCCACACACCCTGACCCGTGAGTTGCGGCGCCCTGTCCCTTCCCAACTCAGGTCAAAGCTTTGTGACCTCGCCAGTAACCCGTGACATACATTTTCACACCAGCTGATTTAAAGACCCAACTCCCTCAATATTTTCTGATGTAATTTTTTCTTTCATGACCGCATGTGTGTTTGGTCTGACATTACTAGACTTGTGAGCTACCAATATTATGAGGTTTTACTAAGGGAATATCTGCCTGATTGACTCAAGACTTTGTGTAATATACGAAAATATTTACGTGGGAGTCAAAAATTTATTGCATCTTGTGTGTTCAATTTGGCATTACTAGACGTGTGTCCTTTAAATATTGTGAAATTTTTATTAGGGAATACTTATTACATAACTTAAAAACACGTTGAAATACACAAATATCTAGTTAGGAGTCAAAATATGATGCGACCTTCCAAAAATTTTCATCTTCCCTTCCTTTGCCTTTCCTCTTGCAAATTTTAACCTCAGCCACAAGAAAAGCCGCTGTACCCTGCAGCATATGTCACTGGTCACCACAGCAGCACTCTATTGTATTGGGGTCACGTCTGGCGGGGTTTACTTCCCACTGTGGCCTGTTTTCCTCTCGCCCTGTTTGGCTTCAACACCGTACAGGGATGAAAGTAGCCGCGGTCACTCTCCTCTCCGCTTCTCTTCGCTTCATTTCTCCTTTCTCCTTTCTACTTAAACATTGCATACACGTGTTCCTTTGTATGTAGGAGTGATGTGTGTGATTTCTGGCATTCTTTTTCTTGCATAGTTAGTAATAACATAGGATAGAGCAGTAATATTCACAGCAATAACCACCACAACCAATGCCATTATGTGAAGTTCATGAAGTTGTAGGTAATTTTAAGTCAGGAAGCCAAATTTCACTAATGTTCTTGGTGACTTAGGTCTTGATTCTGTCATGTAATTAGAACTGTCTCTTTTATTCTCTCACTCTTACTTTTCTCACATATAGAAGATTAATATAGTACAGAGAAATTAGATGAGA
The DNA here is from genome assembly GCF_035594125.1 of Scylla paramamosain. NCBI lineage: Eukaryota > Metazoa > Arthropoda > Malacostraca > Decapoda > Portunidae > Scylla > Scylla paramamosain. Next base: position 14,037,109 of record NC_087190.1, read on the forward strand.
GAGAGAGAGAGAGAGAGAGAGAGAGAGAGAGAGAGAGAGAGAGAGAGAGAGAGAGCCACAATAACTCCCCTCCACAGAGTGCAAGGGAGCCAGCCACAGCAGCAGGAGGAACCAGACCAACCAGAGCATCACCCACAGCACAGCGTCACAGCCTCCCTCGCTGCGCCATGGAGCCACACATGTTGCAGGGGCTGTGGGCGCCTGACAACCAGCAGCAGCACAGCCGGGCCCTGGAGTACCTGCAGCGGCTGAGGGAGAGCACAGATGGATGGCAGATCTGTGGCGCCACGCTCACCTCCGGTGGCACAAGTCTGGATGATAAAGTGAAGTTTGTGTGCCTCCAGGTGGGTGGGTGGGTGTGTGTGTGTGTGTGTGTGTGTGTGTGTGTGTGTGTGTGTGTGTGTGTGTGTGTGTGTGTGTGTGCATACCTGTGTGTCTGTATTTGTTTGTATGTGCCGGAGACTTATAGTCTCAGTTTGTGAATATAGACATGAATGCTTTTTTTATGAGTGTATGAGTGTAGTTTTGTGTGTGTGTATGTGATACTTGTGTGTGTTTTTGCTCATGCCCTCAGTTCATGAATGCATAAATTAATGGTTTTTATGTGTGTAAGTGCAATTGTATGTGTGTGTATGTGAGGAGATAGATAGCACAGGGCAGCACTTACACATACACATGCACACATACACAGGTGATGGAGCACTATGCACAGACTCGCTACGTCATCGCCACACCCGAGGAGCAGAGTCTCCTGCGCCAACACTTGTCACAGTGGACCACAGCGCTCTGCATGGCTCCTGATGCCGAGAAGGTGAGGCTCAGATGCTGTCAGTCACTGTCATTGTCCTGTTTAGTTCATTCCTGTATGCTAAGACTTAATGCTTGGCTGCTGTCACCACCACCTCATTCTTCTTTCATGTCGGTTAATTTCTCAATGCTAAGACTTAAGTATTTTGTAGCTTTAGGTCTCACAAACTCACAGATTTCATTGTTTCTTTTGTAAACACATCTCATTAGTAATTTGTACTCTTGGTTCTCGAATGTTACCAGATTGTCATTATTTTTAAACAATCTTTTTTTTTTATTGCTTTGTCAGTTGATAACTTGAAACGTGTCTTTTCTGAACCCTTCCTTCTTTCTCTTCCTCCGTCTTGTCAATTGATGGGTAAAAACATTTCTGAACCTTACCTCTTTCACACTGTTTTGTCTTCTCTTGTCAAGGTAAGAACAAGCCTTTCTTTTATCAACCTTACTTACTTTCTCTTCCTTTTAGTCTTGTCAGCTGAACACTATAAGCAAACCTTCCTTTTCTTTAACTATACCCTTTCTCTTGCCTTTGTGTCATTTGCTAGCTAGAAACAAACACTTCCTTTTTTCTTCTCTTGTCCTTTTGTCAATTAATGGCAAAAAACAAGCATTTCTTGTCTTAACCTTACTCTCTTTCACTTCCTTCTTGTCTTGTCAGGTGATCAGTATAAACAAACATCCATTCTCTTCCTTTTTCCCTGTCTCAACCACACTCTTCTCTTCAGTTCTTTTCTCCTTTCTCAGTCACACCTTTCTCACCTCTCCTTTCTCAACCATACCTTTCTCTTCTCTTCTCATTTCTCAACCACACCCTCCACTTCTCCTCTACAGGTCTACATTCAAAACAAAACAGCACAGTTGATGGCACTTGTGTTCATTGTGGATTACCCTGACCGCTGGCCCTCCTTTATCGCTGACGTGCTCTCCACTCTCCATACGGGGCCCAATGCTGTTGACTTATACCTGCGTCTGCTCCTGGCCATTGATACTGAGGTGAGGAGGAGGAGGAGGAGGAGGTTGTCTGTTGGTTTGTATTGTAGTAGGAGTTATTGTTGTAGTTATGAAAGAAGTATTTGTTATAGTAGTAGTAGGTGTTGTAGCACTTATTGTTGTTGATTTGTTGTAATTATGAAAGCTGTAGTTGTTGTTATGAAAGTAGTAGTAATAGGTGTAGTTGTAGTGTTGATTAAATGTTTTTTAGAGTTATATGCAATCTGAAACTAGAAGAATTATTTATTTTTCTACTAATTTATTTCTCTCTCTCTCTCTCTCTCTCTCTCTCTCTCTCTCTCTCTCTCTCTCTCTCTCTCTCTCTCTCTCTCTCTCTCTCTCTCTCTCTCTCTCTCTAATGCCACTCTTTCCCTCCCTCACCTGTGGTACCCCTCACGTTCTCTCCATGGGCAGGTTGTGGACCGCGAGATCATCCACACGCAGGCAGAGAGTGAACGTAACAACCGCATCAAGGACACCATGAGGGAACACTGTGTTATGGACCTGACCAACTCCTGGTATGACATTCTGGTAAGTGGCACACTTGTGGGTATTGTAAAGATTGTATGTGGCATTGCTTACTCTGGTGCACTTACTGATGGCCAGAATACGTTCCTAAATTTCTGTCAGAAGCCAAAAACAGCTGGTGCACTTGTTGACAGCCAGAATGTGTTCCAAATTAACATAAAAAAGCCAAAAACAGTCAGATCACAGGATTTTATTCTTGAAAACCCAAAGAATTAAGAAAACTCACTCAAAATTGTATTAAGATATATTTAAACAATGTCTTTTATCCTACAATGCTTAGATAAACAGTATTGTCTTTCCTCTCAGTCCTTCACTCACTCCTAACCCTGTCTTCACCATGGTCTCCCTCAGGTCAAGTATGAGAAGACCCACCCCAGCCTGGTGTGTCAGTGTCATGATGTCATTGGGGCGTACATATGCTGGATTGACATCACCCTTATTGCCAATGACCGGTGAGTCAGTATCTGCAATTGTGACCAGCATTCATTTTGTCGTAACCCTCCTCCTTACCTTTAAGGGAAGGCAGAGGTTACGCTGGAACTGCACTAATTCTTTATATAACAAACACCACAAGGTTTAAATCCAGGTAACCGAGAGTTAAGGCCGGGGTTCTCACAGTGGGGTAAGCCACAAATGCAGTTCAGAAACGTTAACACTATTTATTAACCAGTAGTTAACACATTTCACGATACTCGCAAGCAACGAAAGACCAGAATTCCAACACACATTAAAACATATAATGACCTTTCGATAAATCTTGACGTCACTTTTCACTTTACGTTAGCAAGCTTTTATCGACCAATCTCATGTCATTCAGTAACTTATAACACATAAGTAAGGACACATATAACATAATCACATAAAAGAATAATCAAATGTAACATTAAAATATTAGCACTACTTGCGAAGTGCCACAAAAGATATTAAAATCATTCATCAAGATTCAGCATTATATCAACACATGGTAAATGACATAAAATATGTGGGAACCACAGTATACTGAAACATTTTAAATCGAGACCCACAAGGCACTTAGGAAAAATCTTCTAAGTATTACTTATGACCAAGACGAGGCAGAGAACAACTAGGAGCTTCATGGTGCTGTTTAGTGGGAGCACCTTCCAGGAACTTGTAACACTCCACTGTTGGAGTCTAGTTAAGTCTGAGAGAATCGTTTGCTACTTCGCCTTATATTCCATTTTGACTACGGCAATGTCGACCTACGTACATTGCTATCTACTACTACATAAGGCGTTATCCTTAAGGTTCAAAATCTAACTAGTTAGTACACTCATCTCTTCCTTCACTCCACACGATCACCAGGATACTTATACTTCACTGTAGGTACGTAAGAAACATGTCTCATGGGGAGTCTATGGTTAACCACCTTTACACGCGAACATATATGGTTTTTCTATGTCCTTCTAGTTCGTGCATTACTGAAGTGTTTTGTGAAGTCAGCGACTGTAGGGTAACTTGATCACAAGATTAATTACGAATAGGCTAGGTCCATTAACTTCACAGCTTTAGTCACCTTTACTCGGCGCTTGGGTGCCTCGTCATCAGGGCAGGCACTGTCCTGTTCGTGTGATCAGGGATGGCGTAAGCCTCACAAGGGGTCATGGTGATAACCAGTGACCTCTGGGGCAATGGGTGGCCAAGGCCTGGGTGCTCTAGCGACAACACACCCTCGGCTTGGCTACGACAATTTGCATCATAAAAACGTGAGGGTTGGTGCAGAATGTGGCAGTCACAATATGAAATGTGCCTGTCTGTTTCCACCTGTCATCCTCATCTCTCACCCTCACCACTCTTTCTCTACCTTTCATCCTCACCACCTCACCATACCTCACCCCTGTTCTGTCACCCTCACCACTTTGCCACATCACTCCCTTACTTCTTATCCTCACCACACTTACCACTTACCATCCTCACCTCTCTCCTCTCCCAGGTTTGTGTGCAAGCTGGTGGATCACCTGAAGGAACCGCTGCTGAGGGAGGCAGCAGCGGACTGCATCCATGAGGTGATCACCAAGGGCATGGAGCCGCTGGCCAAGACGCAGCTCATTGAGTCCTTCGTCACTGTGCTGGACAGGGCCGGGGTGCTCAAGCCGGTCGATGTGAGTGTGTATGTGTGTGTAAAGATAATAATAATCTATATCTGTCTGTA
>NC_087190.1:14044103-14051603 GCF_035594125.1 Scylla paramamosain
ATTCTCACAGCTTTCCTCGATGTGCGGGGAATGAGGAATGCCAACCCCAGGGTGAGTGTGAGAGAGGGAGAGAGAGAGAGAGAGAGAGAGAGAGAGAGAGAGAGAGAGAGAGATTACCTTAGCTTCATTAATATACGACGATGTCTGGCCAGGTGTCTAATGAGTGTCTCCCCAACAGGTGCGCAGTCGGACGAGCTACCTGTTCTCTCGTGTGGTGCGGTGCCTCAAGACTCACATTGTCAACTACACAGAGCAGGTCTTGTCCCAGCTGGCACCTCTGCTGGCACTGGCACCCCCACAGCCTGGTGAGAGAGTGGCTGCTGTAGTCTTTCATCTTCCTCCTACTTATCTCTTAGGTTTAGTTAATGATGAGTGTTGCTTTCTTATCATTGTTTCTCCATCACCTTTGTCTTTTATTTCTGGCAAAATTATTCTTGCCTGCCTGTGATTAGACCATCTCATATAAAAGGAAAGCAAAATATAAGTAAATAAAGCACACACCACATGCCACAACACAACAACACTATTATTCCAGCTGGGGTGGCAAGCGGTGGCCTGCTGACCCCAGATGACCAGCTTTACGTGTACGAGGCGGCGGCGATGCTGGTGGTGGCCGGCAACACCTCAGCACAGGAGAAAGAGATGCTTATGAGGAATCTGCTGGCTCCTGTGTTTTCTGAGGTGACGCGGCTGGCAGAGAGTCTGGCGCAGGAGTGTGATCCCATGATGCAGGTGTGTGTGTGTGTGTGTGTGTGTGTGTCCTTGTCATTTTGTTTTTCTGCTTCTCTGTTAATCTATCAGTGTCTTCCTGTTTAAGTGTCTTTGTTGGTTTGTTGGTTTGTCTTTCTGTCTGTTAATCTATGCCTATCTAGCTGACTGTCTATCTGCCTTTCTTTTAGCTAATCTGTCAGACTATCCAGTTGTCTTCTGCCTGTCCATCTGTTTGGTTATTTGTCTTATATGTCGTTCTCCTAACTAGTCCATTATCTACCTGGATGTTTCTATCTATCTCTATCTATTAATCTAGCTGTCTGTCTCACTATGTCATGTCTATCTATCCTCCTTTCTATCTTGTATCATTATCTGTCATGTCTACCTTTCCTCCTATCTGTCTTATCTGTCTATCCTGTTTGTCTTCCTTCACAGTACAGTAAATTTTCTGTCACCTCACCTTACTTGATCTGACCCGACCCTCTCCTACCTTCACCTCAGCTCACCTCACCTGACCCTCTCCTCTCCTCCCCAGATGAGCATTGCCAAGAGTATCTGCCACGCCACAGCTGTCACCGCCCGCACCTCCAAGGCCTTCTCCAACCAGAACACTATCCAGGCCTGTGGGTGTGTGCAACTATACCTGGAGGCCCTGCAACTCTTCATTAACTGCCTCAGTGTATGTATAGCCTCTGTCTTGCTCTGTCTGTGTCTGTGTGTCTTTTCAGTGTGTCTATTTCTGTTGTTTGGCTTTACTTTTTGTTTTCTTCTCATCCATTCCTTATAGATGTTCAGATTATTTCTCTCTCTCTCTCTCTCCAGCATCTGTATCTGTTTTTCTGTGTATGTTCTTGTTGACTGTATCTCTGCACAGGTTTGGTCTAGAGTGCAAGGTGGTTGGGTCAGGTTAGGTTGTGTCAGTACTGTAGCCTTTACTGTCCCCTGCACAGGTTGGTCTGGAGCGCGAGGTGGTTGGGTCAGGAGTGCGGCAGCTGATGCATCGGCTGGTCGTGTGTCTGGACGGCAACAGTCTGCTGCCACTGCTGCCGTCTGCCTCCCAGGCCCTGCTGCACACACCCTCCACCAATGCCCTCACTGAATACCTGCCACTCATCAACCAGAGCATTACTAAGTTCCAGGTGAGATACACACACACACACACACACACACACAGTTGGATAAAAGTAGTTATGTAGACAAAATCACACACACACACATACACACACACACACACACATTACTAACTTATTTACCTCTATTTATCTTAGTGTCTTCCTTATTCTTATGAATGTTGAATGAATGTGCTCCTGTGAATCAAAGTGCTTTTGCAAATGGTGAATGAATGTGTCCCTGTGTGCTCCTGTGAATGGTGAATAAATGTATCCTTCTGTGCTGTGAATGGTGTATGCAGTGCTCCTGTCAGTAGTGAATGAATGCTGCAGTTCATTCCTACAGGTGGTGACCTCAGTGTCTTCCTCCTGCAGAAGGACATCGGCCCATTCCTGCAGACCATCTTTGTCCCACTGGTGTCTGCCATTTTCACCGCCCTCTCTGAGCCTCTGGAGGAGAACGAGGAGGAGGAGAAGCGCACCAGGCGACTCCTGCAGCGCGGCTACTACCTCTTCCTCACCACCATCGTGTCCAACAACCTCCTTGACACCCTTGCTGCGCTGGATGCCACCACCCTGCATCAGGTCTGTTCTTGCTGTGTTGTATACCTTGTGTTGTGTTCTTCCTTATTTCAGTCCTTTAAGTGATGTCCTCTGTATGTCACACATTAGCAGATCTTTAGAGGGTTGCTAATTCAGTTTGACGTCACTACACTACATCAGGGCTGTTTTGTTGTGTTAAGTACTTTATTGTACTGAGTATTTCCTTGTTGCAGTCATTCAGGTGCTGTTCTTGTTTATTCACTATTCCATGCATTAGTAGACCTTTTAGAGGCTTGCTAGTTCAGTTTGATGCCACTACACTACATGAGATCTATTCTTGCTGTGTTTTCTGCCTTGTTATGGTTTGTACTTCCTTATTTCAATCCTCCATGTTAATTTGGGATTCCACACACTAGTACATCTCTTAAAGGCTTGTTAATTTAGTTTAATTCTACTACTACTTCACTATATTAACTGCTATAAACCAGTGTATGCTGTGGAGCCTTGCTGTGGAAGTATGTGGCCAACTGTGGTGTACCTAAGCTCCTGGGGTATAGTAGGATGGTCTACAAGACTCCTTTTCCACCAGGGGCTGATGTGTGTGCGAGTGTGTGGTGCCTTATCTTGGCCGCCCTGTGTGGGATTGCTGGCCAGGTATGTAGACAGACAGACATAGTTATTGGTGTGGTGGTGTGTTGCAGGTGTTGATGTCTGTGGTGCAGGGAGCTGTAGAGTTTCCTGACCCCGTGGCACAGAAGAATTGCTTTGTCATCCTGCGGCGGCTGACAGAGGCCTGGGGGGAGAAGGATGTGGGGCCACCAGGCTTTGTTGAATTCCTCTACACACAGGTGAGTCATGAATCTGCCTGTCAGTTTACAAGACTAAGGATTTGACTTCTTCCTGACCAAGTGAGTTGTGAATCTTGCTGTCAATGTACAACACCAAGGATTTGAGTTCTCTTTCTTGACGCATGCATTTCAAACCACAATCTCGTCATACCAGTTTCCTCCTTACTCACATACTTAACATGACAAGTAGTATGTGTCTGTATATTTATCTTGATTTATTGAAAGGGGAATGAAGATGGAATTAGTGACAGTGTAGAGACAACACCTTACCTCTTAATGCACAGACTGGAAAATTGAATTAATGTTATTTTTCTGTGTCTAAGAGTGCTTTGAATGCGAAAGTTGTGTTTGTCTTGGCTGCCTCGCATTTTGGGAGAAACAGCCTTGGTATGTAAATGCACATAAGTTTGTCCATTATTCTCACATCAATTTTTCAGATTTGGGTACTCTGAAATTTCACTGTTTATTCTCTCTCTCTCTCTCTCTCCCTCCCCAGCTTCACTGAAAAAGTTTATCCTATTGTGTGGAAAATTGGATTTCCTACAGCTTGTCTTGTGATGTGTACTTGATTATCTTATGTGGGGGATTGGACTCCTTACAGCTTGTCTTGGTAATGTGTGGCTTGATCTTGATAATGTTACTGTGTAGATGACTAGATTGGATTCCTTATAGCTTGTCATGTGATGTGTGCCTTGCTCATCTTATGTGAGAGATTGGATTCCTTGCAGCTTGACTTGTAATGTGTGCCTTGATTATCTTACGTGAGAGATTGGATTCCTTACAGCTCGTCTTGTAATGTGTGCCTTGATAATCTTCTTGTATTTAAGACTGGCTTCATCACAGCTTGTCTTGCTTCTATCAGTGTGTGGGGGACAGGATTCCTTACAGTTGGTCTTAACACAGGTGGTGCCGGCATGCTTCCTGGCTCCCCTCAAGACGACCTTTGACCTGAATGATGCCCAGACCATCCTGGCGCTGCACGAGTCCGTCACATGCCTTCAGTCGGTGTACAAGAGACGTGGCGAGGAGCTGGTGTCCTACCTGCGCTCTGAGTACCTGCCCAAGATGGAGCTTTCCCCAGACCTCATCGCTGAGTACTGTCAGGCACTCACCTCTGACGCAAAGTTCTTTAGAAATTACAGCAAGGTTTTCTTCCAGCGGGCCAAGTCATGAGGTGGGTGTGGCAAGACTCCTGCCCAGTGCAGAGTCCACCACTGCTGCCGCCGCCAGTCCGGGTCTGTGTCTCAGACTGCCTTGTTGTGTGATGGAAGAGTTGCTGCAAAGATATTTCTAGTCATATCTGCTGAGACCCAGTAGTGAGGGGTAGCAAGCATCCTGCATGACTGACTGAGCCGGACAGGGAGGCGGGCATGGGTGTGGCCGTGGGTGGGGATGGGTGTGTGGCTGTCACGTAGGTGTGGCGTGGCGCTGCAATCAGCACGGCAGAGAGGGCTGAACGTGGTGTTGGGAGGTCAGCATGTCATCTTGTTCAGGAAAAGTTTGCCAGTCACACCAGCACCACCACCTCCTGTCCTGCTGACTTGGTGTTGTCCACCAGACACTCCAGTGATGTGCCTTACTGCTCCTGCTGCCTGGCCGCCACTCAGCTGGTGACTCGGGCTCTCACGTGTGTGACCTGCACGCCTCCTAGAGCTAGTCACCCCTCAGCCTTCACTTGGCCTAGAGATGACACGCTGACTGGTTAGTTTGGCGTGGGTGTTTCTTTGGGTCGCCACCAGTGCAGGGGCCAGGAGAGCAAGACACATGACAGACTAGCAAAACAGTGATTCACCCGCAGTGTTATGCTTAACGGTGACCTGTGTGCTGACGACAAAGACTGGCTCATTTCAGTTTGGAGTTGGTCTTTCTATAACTATTTGACGACGGTGAAGACTGTTCTTGTATAAGTCAGAGTCAGTCTTTCCAAAGCTATCACAATTAATGATGTTGACTATCTGTATAAATTGAGCACGTCTTTGATATCCTGTTGGTATAGGCTTGTTTAAATTAACCATTTATCTTGTTTACATTAGAGTTTCCTTGAACTTTTGCTTGGAATGTCAATTAATATTAATGTTTTGTTGTATGAATTTGTTGACTGAACGTATGAGTGTGGGAGGGAACCGGCTGGACTGTGCTGGGCCGGGGAATCAGTCATGAAGGATGTGTTTAACTGTGATAGGCAGATATGATTAGACTGCTGCTCAAAACATTATAAGGATTAATGGAAAACTCGCATATAAGTATGTATTTATCAAGTGATGCATCATTACCACAACATTACTACTACTACTACTACATCTTTTTATGGCTTAGCGTCCTTGGTAATTTTATCCGTGGCCATTTCAATCATCCACTCACTTAGGCTTGTGTTGACGCACCAGCTACTACCGTGCCTCCAAGCATCCTCTGCACCACCTTGTCCTCTCATGCCGCTGCTCATTGATAGTCTGGCGTTGCATTCCAGCGTCCAGTGTGTCCCCTGTGCCGGCCTCCCCATGCACTGCTACTGTGTCACCTCTGGGAGTCTGAAACAGGATCACACACACACACACACACACACACACACACACACACACACACACATGTATTCTAGTATTTGAGGTGCTTGGTGTCAGGCAATTGCTGTGTTTGGTTCTGTCTGGTCACTTACTTAACCAGTCCAGTGGTGTGGAGAGGAGTCGAAGTGCAGGGGAGGATGAGTTACTGAAATTCTCCCGGGAAAATAGACTAGAATCAGATGTGGGAGTTGTCTGGCAGCCGTCGTTATATCCAAACATTTATGAATAGTTTATATCTTGAAATGTAATATATCAGTATGTGTCTCAGTGTAGAGGAAAACTGGAAAAAAAAAACTATATTGTTTCTCTCACTCTTTCTGTCTATCTTTCACGCAGGGCATTAGTGATACAACGCATTATTTCACTCATTTATTATTTACTTCATTCACTTCACTGATTCCCAGACTTGTGTCAGTATTTCACCAATTCACAGCTTGCAGGAATTTGGTTCACTGCAAGCAAGCACTGTGTTAATAATGACTTAAATTTGTGCAGTGTTTTGATATGGTGTGGTTTAAGCTCTCTTGTTTCAGTCCTGCATCTCTGCATGGTGAACAGGAGCCACACTGTGAAAGACAAGGTTACTGTTTAATTCATTGTATAGAAAGATATTCACCTTTCTATCTTTTCTCACTCACATCTATCTTCCTTTCTTTAAAATGTTTTCCCTCACTCATTTCATCATTCTGTCCATCCCCTCTGCCTTTCTCTATTTTTCCTTTCTCTCTCTCTCTCTCTCTCTCTCTCTCTCTCTCTCTCTCTCTCTCTCTCTCTCTCTCTCTCTCTCTCTCTCTCTCTCTCTCTCTCTCTCTCTCTCTCTCTCTCTCTCTCTTCCCTTCTCTTCCTTCTCTAACATGCTTTTCCTCACTTATTTAATTCTGACCCATCCTCTCATTTTTTTCTGTGTAATCTGTCTCTTTTCCCTTCGTTCTTCAAAATGTTTTCCCCCTCTCATTTCATCATTCTATCCCATCACCTTATTCCCTTATCTCTCCATCTCCCCTTCATCTCCTCACCTCACCTCACATCTCACCCCACATCCCCACAGTACATTCATATAAACCATTGTTCACCACCACCTCTCAATGTGTGTACACTCTTGGCCCTGCTCTGTGTACCAGCCTGAATGTAGCAGACGTTTCCATCTAGTGGTGTGTAGTGACCTGCCTGCCTCTTGCCACAGCTTACGACTGCCTCCTCCTCCTTCTTCTCTTCCTCTTCCTCCTCCTCCACGTTCATCTCTGGACCATGGTGATATAGTCGTTGTTGTTATCATTGTTGTTGTTGTTGTGTCCATCGTTACATTCCTACCAGCTTGGTCCTCCTTGCTGCAGCATCCACAGGTGTTATTCTAAGTGCCTTATTATCATCGGTTCCACAGCAGTTACGGCAACACTGTTGAGTAGCACAAAGGCTGGATCATACATACATCATTTGGTTTCCTTTTCTTTGACGGCTAACAACACTTAAATGAAAGTTGTACTTAGTGGCAGGGATCCCAGAAGTGTGGTTGGGCTGCCTGAGGACAAGCAGGGGTGGTAACATTGGCACTACTGATACCCTCACACACTGTTTGGCCCATGCATTCCCTCTTGCCTAGTATTATAGTGTGTGAGGGGAATGTGTTGGCCAGTCAGCTGGTGAGAACTTCACCTGGTGTCAGTGTTGTCGTCCTGGTGTGTCCTCAGGTAGCAGCGTTATAGACCATGTTCTGAAACATCTGTGCCG
>NC_087190.1:14056603-14076603 GCF_035594125.1 Scylla paramamosain
CAGGTTGGGTCACATTAGGTTAGGTCAGGTTAAGCTGGAAGTATTTAATTTCTTGTAATTAAACCCTATTTCTTGAGTCTTCTATATTCTATCCATTTTTTTTTTATATATATATTTTTTTTACACTAATACTCTTCTTTAAAATTAAACTATTTTTTGAGCCTTCCCTTGTTCTATTATCCCTTCTTAGAATTACACCCTATTCCTTTGAGTTCTTCTATAGTCTTTCATCATTAAACCTTATTCCTTGAGTTTCCCTTGTTCTATCTGTTCTTTTTTCTTTTCCCACAAACCCTGTTCTTATTTGGCTGATAATCTGAATGTTCTTTGAAAGTTCACAGGGTTTGTGCACATGTGTGTGTGTGTGTGTGTGTGTAAAAATTTTGTATGTTAATTTGTGTTCCTTAATGCTAATAGTGCCTGTGTGTTTGTGTGACCTATTGTTCTGAAGCCCAAAGGTGAGGTCTGATGTGTATACTAATGCTATGTTGTGAACACTCCTGTCTCTTGGTTCACTACTCTTGTGTAACCTTAGGACTGACTGGGTGACTGACTGACTGACTGACTGACTGACTGACTGACTGATTGATTGACTGATTGACCAGGCCATTGCATTATAGTTTACTTCTACCTGCTGATTTATTAATATTATGATTACTATTACTACTATTGTTATTATTACTATTGTTGTCTGTGTGTGTTATTTCTTTTCTGTGTCATGTTTTTTATTTAATGGTCTTAGTCTATTTGTTTTATTTATCTGCCTGTTTCTTTCCAATGTTTTACTGTTATTATCATTATCCTTATTACTAATGTTCTGTGTTAATTCTTTTCTGTCATCTGTTTATTGGTCTTTATCTATCATTTATTTCCTATCCTGTCTGTTTTATCTGTCTGTTTCCTTTCAGTGTTATTGTTATTAGTATTGTTCAATGTTATTTCTTTTTCTATATTTGCACTTTTTATTCATCTGTCTTTGTCTATCTGTTTACTTCACATTGTGTCTGTTGATCTGTCTGTCTCCTCCTCTAAACACTTACTTATACACCTACCTCTATTATACAACAGTAAATTTTCTCTACATTACTAGTACAGTGAAATCAAACTATACAATTTTCATAATCAGCCCAACACAGTCTTTCAATTTAATGGTCTTTATTTATCAATTTATTTCCCACTATGTCTGTTTATCTATTAGTCTCCTTCCATACACTACTAATAATCTTTCTCTTCTATTTTAGTTTAGTTGATTTTCTCTAATATTACTGGTGTAGTGAAATTATGATCTAAATAGCAGTCTTTCAATTTAGTGGTCTTTATCTATGTTTATTTTTCTTTTTACATATCAGTCTCTTTCTAACACTACTAATAATCTTTCTCTTCCATTACAGTGTAGTTAATTTTCTCTAATATTACTGGTGCTGTGAAATTATGATCAATCTGTATATTAGTTTATTTCCCATTAAATCTATTTATCTACCAGTCTGTCTCCCTCTAAATATTATTAATAATCTTTTTCTTCAATTATACTGAAGTGGATTTCCTCTATTACTGCTGCAGCAAAATCAAATATTATAATTTTCCGGAACAAAACATCAGTCTTTCAATTACTGCTCTCATCTACAAGCAAAATACAAGTGGCATTTATCAATAATTTTCTTACTAAACATCTGCGAACTTTTACCCTGTCTGTGTTTTTGTGGCATGAAAATGCACCAGTACTATCTGTCTAGTGTCTTTTGGTCTGTGGTTCTGTGGGAATGAAGTCAGCCTCTTTTTAATCTCTGGAGGAAAAAAAAAAAAAAAAAAATGGTATGAAAAGGAAAACCAGACAGTTATTTTTCCAAGGTTATTAATGTATGTTTTTTTTTTTTTTTAGTCTGAGTGTCTATGGGAACGAAGTTAGTCTCTTTTTAACCTCTGGGAAAACAAATTGAAGACTTGTTGGTATCTTGGGTATGAAAAAGGAAAACAAGACAGGTGTTATTAATGTATCTCTTTTTTAGTCTGTGTGTCTGAGAACTGTCAGCCTCTTTTTAGCCTCTGAAAAAAAAAAGAAAAAAAAATAGGATTCTTTGGGAATTTTTGGTAAGAAAGGAAAACCTGGCAGGTATTTCTTCAGGAATATTAAAATGTCTGTTTGCCTTTCATTCTGTGTGTCTGTGGGAATCAAGTCAGCTTCTTTTTAGCCTCAGAAAAAAAAGGTATTCTTTGGATATTTTTTTGGTAGGGAAGGAAAATCAGGCAGGTATTTTTTTAGGATTGTTAAGATATCTATTTGTCTTTCAGTATGTGTATCTGTGAGAAGTCAACCTCTTTTCTTTTTTATCCTTAAAAAAAAAAAAAAATTATTTGGGTTTCTTCCATACGGGCTGGTATTGCAGGAAAACCACACACATTTTTCAGAATTATTAATGTGTCTGTCTGTCTTTAAGTCAGTGTGTTTGTGAAAAATCAGCCTCTTATTTGTATCCTTTGAGAAAAAAAATTATTAAGGCATTTAACAGTTATTTCCTATAGGGGTAGGAAAACTGGACATTTTTTTCAGAATTATAATTGCGTCTGTCTGTCCTTCAGTCTGTGTGTTTGAGAAATATCAGCCTCTTTTTTGTATCCCTTGAAAAAATAAATAAATAAATAAAAAAATAAATAAATAAATGAATAAAATAATTAAGACATTCAACAGATATTTTCCATAGGGACATCTACTGCATCTACTTCAGATATTTTTCCAGAATCATTAATGTTACTTATCATTCTCACCACAATAAAAGTAAAGAGATATAATGCTTTTTTTTTTCGTTGATCTATTTATTATTTTTTCCCCACCACAGACTCCCTCACTGGTTGAAAGTAAGCAGGTAGGCAGGCTGGTGGACAGACAGACAGGCAGGCAGAAGGGCATCAACACACTGCCTGCTATTTGTCTGTTAAACTCTCTACTTATTTTTCTTCATCTTAATGTTACTAAGCCACATTATAACATTTTACCCTAATTGCCTTTCACACTTGCTGGTCTCGGTGTCTGTCTCTCCTCCTTACTGATCTCTGTCTCTTCCCCCTCTTCTCCTTAGTGATCTCTTTATCTTCCTCCTCCTCTTCTCCAACTTATTGATCTGTTTCTTTCTCCTCCTCTTCTCTACTGATCTCAGCCTCTCCCTTCTCTTCCTTATTGATTCCAGCCTTTCTCCTCTCCACTGATCTCAATTTCTTCTTCCTCATCTTCCTTCTCCTTTCTGATCTTGGCCACTCCTTTCACCTCGTCACCGACTTCACTCACTACTTCCTTCTCACTCATCTCACCCACTTCTCGTTTACCACACTTATTCTCTTCCTCCTCACGTATCTCACGCATATATACTTCCCTTCCTCCTCCTCACTGATCTCAACCACTTTTCCTCCTCTCCTTCACTTATCCACGGCCTCCTCATCCCCACTTATTTCAGTCACTTTTTATTTCCCTTCTCATTCACTCATGTACTTTATCCTCACTGATTTCAACTACTTTTCCTCTTCCTCCTCCTCTTCCTTTTCACTTATCTCTCCCACAGTCTCTTCCTCCTGCTCCTCCTCCCAAACATTACCTCAGTCTGGCGTCGCAGTGTCACGCCAACCAAAGGTACGCGACAATTTGCTGGAGGCACATCACGGCATATGAGTCCGTATTCAGAAACGCTTTGCTCTTTCACCACGACTATTTTCCAAGGCCACAGAAATTATAAACCAGGTCCTCAAGAGTGTTTTTCCTGTTAATAACGTAGAAATCTTATTAATCTGTCACTAGAACCGTAAGAACCCTCAAAAACCCGTGTCACTTCAACTAGACTAGAGCCTTTTTTGAAAGTAGTGGATCGAAGTGCGACGCAGAGGTGTTCCAGCATATGAGAAGGTAACACACGGTACTAGCGGGCACTGTACTGTGTCATATACGGGAACCACAAGGACTAACCACCCCATGCAGGCGCCAGGCAGCACAGGGCCCGAGGTTCTGTGAGGAGAGAGTTTAAGGGGAGAGAGTTTAAAGGGCGCATGGTGTACAATTGCGGCAAGTCCCCAGTCCCCACCAAACGCTTACCTCGTATGTCGTTCACTTTTTGCCTCAGAAAATTTTTCGTGTTTTCTGCTGGCTAGGGAGATAAAAGTAGCTTGTTTCTGTGTCCACGAGTTCCTGTGGTGACAAATTCAACCCGTGGATAAGTAAAAATTTACGGACACGTGGTATTACAAAGGCGAAACTCATCCTACGCAAGGCCGATCAGCTGTTTAGTAATTTGCTGCCGCGCTGGTTCCCATCCCACTTTTTCCTTTTCTTTTTTCTTTGTTATTCGCAAGAACGATAATGAAATGTACGTTAAAACAAGATTGGTCGTAGCCTTAACCCATCGTCCAGTAAATATGCACCAAAGGACACGCTAGGTTAAGGAGAAACAAAGAATTATTCATGTGAGATGGTCTGAGGCGAGCGCGCGTCAAACTGGCAGAGAGAGAGAGAGAGAGAGAGAGAGAGAGAGAGGATATTAGTAGTTTTAGAATAAGTTATTTTGATAAACAGAATAAAAATTGAGAGAGAGAGAGAGAGAGAGAGAGAGAGAGAGAGAGAGAGAGAGAGCAAGGAGGGGAGCGGGGGAAGCAGCAAGTGACCCCAGCAGATGTCAAGGTCCTTCTAGACAGTATTTAAATGTGAGAACAACCAGAGAACAGTACTCATTCCTCTCTCAGCCGCCATGGAGGTGGGTGTGCGCTGCGGTGGTGGTGGTAGTGTGTGGTGGTAGTCTTTTAAGTTTTCTTGGATGTAGTGCTGGTGTGGTGCCGTGGTGATGTGTGGTGGTGATGGCATGTGATAGTGGTGTTGGGGTGTGTGGTGGTGTGTGGTACGAATCATTGTGGTTTATGGTGGTGTGATGATGGTGTGTGTGTGTGTGTGTGTGTGTGTGTGTGTGTGGTGTGTGCTGGTATGGTAATGTTGGTGTGTGCTGTAGTGGTGTGGTGTGGTGTGCGGTATAGTGTGTGATGGTGTGTGTGTAGTTGTGTGCGGTGTGGTGATGTTGGTGTGGGTCGGTTTGGTGGTATATGGTGTGTGCTGGTGTGCTGTGGTGTGTGGTGGTGCATGTCGTGGTGTTATAGTGTGTGGTGTGGTGTGTGGTGTGGTGTGTGGTGTGTGATGACATAAGATGAAGAAAGTCTAACCCCACGCATATTAATTTTGGGAAGTGTATAGTGTAGGTGTTGGTGATGGTGATGGTATGGTGGCGTGTATATGGTGGTGATGAAGTGCATGTGATTGTGGTGGCAGTGGTAGTGGTGGTAGTAGTTGTAGTGGAAGTGGTGGTGATGGCTGAAAGAAAGAAAAATAAATAAATAAATAAATAAACAAATAAATAAATAAATAAATAAATAAAATTACTGTATATTAACATTTTACATCGCAGAGAGAGAGAGAGAGAGAGAGAGAGAGAGAGAGAGAGAGAGAGAGAGAGAGAGAGAGAGAGAATTACCTTATATTATTATTACTGATTTTTTCTTATACTGAACTGGATCAGGACGAAAGAGATTTCTGAACCACTGACCTCTCCTCCTCCTCCTCCTCCTCCTCCTCCTTCTCCTTTCTCCTCTTTCTCTTGATCATCATAATCAATATCTTCATTATAATTGCATATTTCACTTTTTTCTATATTATTTTTCATCTTCCCTCTTATTATCTTCTGCCTCTTCCTTTTTTTTTTTTTTTTTTTGTTCCTCATTCTCTTTCTACTCCTCCTGCTTCCCGTTTCCTTTTTTCTCTACCGGTTTAAAAGTTGCCTTAATATAACAATAGTCAAATGTTTCTAAACTAATACCAATAAAAAGGAAAAAAAAAAAAAATGCACGTCACTATTTCTTTACCAATTTTTTTTTTGCACACTAACGTACCTTGCTCTCATATTTCTTGCACTTTCTTCTTGTCTGAAATCCTCTCACTTCTTTCAGCAGTTTATTATATTCTATCTCTAAATTCATAATTGGAGAGTGAATAACCATAACCAAGTAACTACAAACAGCATTTTCTTGGCCCAGTAGTTGCATAGAGAGCGCTTGTCTGCAAATGTTCCCAGGCCCTTGTTCAGAAACGCTTTGCTCTCTCATCACGACTATTTTCAAAGGCCATAGAGATGATTAGCCGGATTCTCAAGACTGTTTCTCCTGTTAATAATGTAGAAATCTTACTAATTTGTCACTAGAACCGTAAAAACATTCTTGAAAATCCGAGTAGCTTCAACTAGTAGAGCCTTTTGAAAGTAGTGGAGATGCGGGCCAGAAGTGTTTCAGAATATTGTGCACTCTTACCTTATTTTGAAACATTGCTCTCATCAGGACAGTTTTCAAAGCCCATGGTGATGATTAGTCGGGTTCTCAGTGTTTTTTCCCCCATTGATGATGCACAGTCCTTGTTAAACTATCATTCCAATCATGAAACCCGAATAACTTCCATTAGAACGTTAAATTATCACTGTAATCACTAGTAACTTCCATCGGAGCTTGTTAAATTACCACTGTAATCTCGAAAACTCAGTAACTTCCATCAGAACGTTAAACTATCCCTGTATTCTCGAAAACACTCATGCAAACTCCAATAACTTCCATTAGAACCTGTTAAACTATCAATGTAATCTCGAAAACCCAGTAGCTTCCATTAGAACATTAAACTACCACTGTAATCCTGAAAACACTCATGTAAACGCTAATAACTTCCATTAGGAGTCAGAAATTGTTGGGAAATGAGCCATAGTGTTTGGGAGTGTGGTTTGAAATTTTTACTCAGTTTATTATCTAATGTTTTTACTAGTTTGTTAATCATGTAGTGGCTCTTGCGTTAATTTATGGAATAGTCATGCAGTGAATACCTGGTTTGAATCTTATCATAAGACTAACTTTATTTTATTTTATTTTTTTCGTTTTTGTTATTGTTCGTACGAAGGACAGATTAAATGCTCTCTCTCTCTCTCTCTCTCTCTCTCTCTCTCTCTCTCTCTCTCTCTCTCTCTCTCTCTCTCTCTCTCTCTCTCTCTCACTGTGCTCAATACATAGGTACTTTTTCTTTTTCTTTTTTTCTTTTTTTCCACAATTACGAGCGTCTGACATTTCCTTACTTTCTTTTCTTTTGCTCACTTTCAGTCTGACCTTGCATTACTTCTCTCTCTCTCTCTCTCTCTCTCTCTCTCTCTCTCTCTCTCTCTCTCTCTCTCTCTCTCTCCCGTTAAGTCATCGAGGCGGAGAAACTGGATCTTATTATTCTTGTTTCTCTTAGTCCCACCCCCACCCTCTCTCTCTCTCTCTCTCTCTCTCTCTCTCTCTCTCTCTCTCTCTCTCTCTCTCTCTCTCTCTCTCTCTCTCTCTCTCTCTCTCTCGAAGCAACGCGTCTGTAAACAATATATGACGTCACCTTTTAGAAGATCAGTGTGTCAGAGTTGAGAGTGCAAAGGGTGAGTGACTCGTGGGCAGAGTTATAAGGCGGGTGTTGACTCACACTCGTCTGTCTGCCCAAGTGTTCATCTCCAGTTACCTATGAACTTCTAAAAGTCGTCTCCTGCCTGAATCATATTGTATTTTTTTCCTCTCTCTCTTTTCTCTGTTATCGCAGTGGGTAAAACTAAACTAAACTGAAGGAGTGGCAAATTGATAGCTGTTTTTAGTGCAGAAATTTTGTAAAAGTATCATTAATATCAGAAAAATACTTGAAAGCCCCCAAAATTCCATTAGAGCATGTTTCAAATACAGAATCTTTGTAAAACTATCTCTTGCATTAGAAACATTGGATCTTCCTCTGTGACTCCAATCCTTTGCATTTCTACTTTATTCCATCTCTCCATATCACTCACTCTCTCGCTCTCTGTCTGGCTAACTAATATATTGTTCTCTCGGCAGAAGTTGGTGGTGTGGGCGTGTGTGGCGTTGTGGGTGACCGTAGGCTTAACATGGGCGTCTCCTCTGCCTCAGGTACGTAAGTTTGTATACTAGCGTGTGTGTGTGTGCGTGTCTTTATCTAGCTGAGATGTAGGGGAATGAGATACACTAGTGACCTTTTCCTCATATTCTGTTGTTGATCTTTACTACTATGAACACGTGAAGTCTTTTAGAATTTGCTTTGTCTTTCTTGTGCTGTTTCGTTACTAAAGCGTATGAAAGTGTATTGGGGTGGTTACACTCGTGACCTTCTCATATCTTTACTACTAGTTACTGAAAGTGAGTGAGGAAGAAAGGAAAACAAAGAGTTCAGTGGCATAAAGAGAAAGGAAAGGAGGAGGAAAATAAAGAAGGAAGGAAGAAAAGAAGGGAGGGAGGAAAGTATTAGTTGAAATATAAAATTTGTTGTCTTTCTTGTGTTGTTTCGTTACTGTGAGTTTGTAGGGAAGGAATGACAACAGAATTCCGTGGCATAAAGAGAAAGGGAGGAAGGAAGGAAGCAAGCAATGAGGAAAGAGAAGTGCAAGTTAAAACATCGTACACGTGTAGAATAGTGTGTGATAATAGTGATGTGTCTCTCACAGTTCTCCTGTCAGCATTACTTAGCACTGTCCTTCCCCTACAGCGAGAGGCATTCGGAACCACGACCTTCATCACCTCACCACTGCAGGAGCAACAGCAACAACATCAACAATTACAGAATGCATCCCTCATCACGGAGCAGATCTTAAGGAACATCATGAACAATGCGTTAACCTTCGGCTCTCCTCTTCTACGCAACTCCCTTGAGCGTGACCTGAGCTTCATGCTGGCGTCGTCCAACCCAGGACTATTCAACTCAGGGCTGTCCTTTCACTCCGGCAGGAACATTGACACAGGCAGCAGGTTATTTGATGCTTTGCTGACTAATCTTCGCACGGGAGCAGTGGAGAGGGAGCTGGCTAACATGCTGGCGGGGGAGCAAATTAGAGGCTTTACCTTCCCCGGAACTGGCTTCAGGGGTTTCTCAGGAAGGAGTTTCTTAAATGGTGGGTTCGGCGCCACAGGGATCGGCCCCAACTCCCCCGTGGTGATGGTGTTCCTGAGCAGCCCCAACTCCCTGTCCCGCATTGTCAGCATGTTCCCCAACTCGCCCATCATCATTAGCAACACAGGGGTGCCCACCGGGGACATCTTCACCCCAGCGCCCTTCCCCTTCTCCAGCCTGTTCCCCCAGGGTGACCAGCTCTCCCCCGTGCTACAGAGCTTCCTGGAGGGAGACCTGTCCATCCCAGGAGTGGGGCCGCAGCCTGACCAGGATCTGACCTCCTTGGACCAGGCGCTGGTGGGGAGGAGGCGCGGTTCATCCCAGACCTCCAGCGGCAGACTCCCGAACCTGTTGGAGCGTGGACAGGGCGCCGCCAAGACGCCAGCAGCCCAGCAGGCGGCCATGGAAGGCAGCAGGGTGGTGGCGCTGCCCTCTGCCGTGGCCGCCATTCCCGCCCTGGCCAGGCTGCCTCTCGAGGACGCCATCCGGGGCTCCGCCGCCAGGCAGGCCCAGGGCACCGCTCAGGCCCAGACCCAGACTCAGTCCCAAGGCCAAACTCTGTCCCAGATCCAAACTCAGTCCCAAGCTCAGACCCAGCCTCAGATTGAAACTCAGTCTCAGGTACAAACTCAGTCCCAGATTCCAACTCAGTCACAAGGCCAAACTCAGTCCAAAGTTCAGACTCAGTCACAGACTGAAACTGAGTCCCAAGCACAAGCTCAGTCCCAGACCGAAACTCAGTCCCAATCTGAAACTCAGTCCCAGGCACAAATCAACTCCCAAACCCAAACTGAGTCCCAGGCTAACTCTCAGTCCCAGGGCAGCACGCAGGACAGCACAGCTCCCTCATCCTCCTCAGCCCCAGGTAGCGGCAGCAGCAAAGGCAGCACTGCCGCGTCGCCCCACAAGATGATGCCCGTGGCCATCATCTTCCCCGACACGGAGTCCATGCCGCCTGCCGCCGCCGCCAAGATGTCTCCCCTGGCCATCGTGTTTCCCGAGATGTCTATGACGACGCCCCACGCCTCCCCCGCCCCTGAGACCCTACAGCCAGACACTCAGCCCCAGGGGGAAGCCCAATCCCAGGATGAAACACATTCCCAGGTCACTTCTCAGACCCAGGCTGAAACACAGTCACAAGCCACTTCTCAGTCCCAGGCCACTTCTCATTCCCAGGCTGAAATACACCCCCAAGCCACTTCTCAATCCCAGGCTGAAACACAGTCCCAGGCCACTTCTCAGTCCCAGGCTGAGACTCAGTCCCAAGCTGAGACTCAGTCCCAAGCTACTTCACAGTTCCAAGCCACTTCTCAGTCCCAGGCTGAAACACAGTCCCAAGCCACTTCACAGTCCCAAGTTGAGACTCAGTCCCAAGCTACTTCACAGTCCCAAGCTGAGATTCAGTCCCAAGTTCAGACTCAGTCCCAATCTGAAACACAGTCCCAAGCTGAGATTCAGTCCCAAGCCACTTCACTGTCCCAAGACACTTTACAGTCCCAAGCTGAGATTCAGTCCCAAGCCACTTCACTGTCCCAAGACACTTCACAGTCCCAAGCTGAGATTCAGTCCCAAGCCACTTCACTGTCCCAGGACACTTCACAGTCCCAAGGTGAGATTCAGTCCCAAACCACTTCACAGTCCCAGGCTGAAACACTGACCCAAGCCACTTCACAGTCCGAAGCTGAGATTCAGTCTCAAAGCACTTCACAGTCCCAAGCTGCTTCACCGTCCCAAGCTGAGATTCAGTCTCAAGCCACTTCTCATTCCCAGGGTGAAACACAGCTCCAGGCCACTTCACAGTCCCAGGCTGAAACACAGTCCCATGCCACTTCACAGTTCCAGGCTGAAACACAGTCCGAGGCCATTTCACAGTCCCAAGCTGAAGCACAGTCCGAAGCCACTTCTCAGTCCCAGGCTGAAACACAGTCCCAAGCCACTTCTCAGTCCCAGGCCGAAACACAATCTGAAGCCACTTCTCAGTCCCAGGCTGAAACACAGTCCCAAGCCACTTCTCAGTCCCAGGCTGAAACACAGTCCCAAGCCACTTCTCAGTCCCAGGCTGAAACACAGTCCCAGGCCACTTCTCAGTCCCAGGCTGAAACACAGTCCCAAGCCACTTCTCAGTCCCAGGCTGAAACACAGTCCCAGGCCACTTCTCAGTCCCAGGCTGAAGCACAGTCCCAAGCCACTTCTCAGTCCCAGGCTGAAACACAGTCCCAGGCCACTTCTCAGTCCCAGGCTGAAACACAATCTGAAGCCGCTTCTCAGTCCCAGGCTGAAACACAGTCCCAAGCCACTTCTCAGTCCCAGGCTGAAACACAGTCCCAGGCCACTTCTCAGTCCCAGGCTGAAACACAGTCCCAGGCCACTTCTCAGTCCCAGGCTGAAACACAGTCCCAGGCCACTTCTCAGTCCCAGGCTGAAACACAGTCCCAAGCCACTTCTCAGTCCCAGGCTGAAACACAGTCCCAGGCCACTTCTCAGTCCCAGGCTGAAACACAGTCCCAGGCCACTTCTCAGTCCCAGGCTGAAACACAATCTGAAGCCGCTTCTCAGTCCCAGGCTGAAACACAGTCCCAGGCCACTTCTCAGTCCCAGGCTGAAACACAGTCCCAAGCCACTTCTCAGTCCCAGGCTGAAACGCAGTCACAAGCCGCTTCTCAGTCCCAGGCTGAAACGCAGTCACAAGCCACTTCTCAGTCCCAGGCTGAAACACAGTCACAAGCCACTTCACAGTCCCAGGCTGAAACACAATCTGAAACCACTTCTCAGTCCCAGGCTGAAACACAGTCACTAGCCACCCCTCAGTTCCACACTGAAACACAGTCCCAAGCCACTTCTCAGTCCCAAGCTGAAGCACAGTCCCAAGCCACTTCTCAGTCCCGGGCTGAAACAGAGTCCCAAGCTGAGATTCAGTCACAAGCTACTTCTCAATCTCAAGCTGAAACACAGTCCCAAACCACTTCTCAATCCCAGGCTGAAACAGAGTCCCAAGCTGAGATTCAGTCCCAAGCCACTTTACAGACTGGTACTCAGTCCTTGGGTGACATTCAGTCTCACACTCAAATTCAGTTCCCTGGTCAAGTTCATTCCCAGGCCGGAATCCAGTCCCAGGACGGCATTCAGTTCCAGGCCAGCATTCAGTCCCAGGACGGC
Organism: Scylla paramamosain; assembly: GCF_035594125.1. Classification (NCBI taxonomy): domain Eukaryota; kingdom Metazoa; phylum Arthropoda; class Malacostraca; order Decapoda; family Portunidae; genus Scylla; species Scylla paramamosain. Next base: position 14,068,728 of record NC_087190.1, read on the forward strand.
ATTCACTTTCTAGCCGGCATCCAGTCCCCTGAGGCCCTGCAGTCTGTGGCGGGCGTCAGCGGGGATCTCCCCGAGGAGGCGGGCGTGGTGGTGAGTCACTTGACGCGCGGCGCCGCGCCGGTCCAGCTGACCCGCCGTCTTGGCACCGCGTCGGACGCCGCCGCCGCCAGTGGGAGCAGGCTCACCACCCGCGGCAGAACGTTGAGCGCCGACGCGGTGGTGCAGCAGAGCACGGCTACCAGGGAGCAGGGCAGCTCAGCGCGACAGCAGGGCAGCAGGGGTAGGCAGCAGGTCAGCACAGCAAGACAGCATGTTACAAATGACAGGCAGCAGCAGGTCAGCACAGCGAGGCAGCGAGGCAATGGCAGGCAGCAGCAGGTCAGCACAGCGAGGCAGCGAGTCTCTGCTGTGGAGCAAGGGGAACTCACTGCAGCGGGACAGCAAACCTCCACACTTGCGCGACACAGCTCCACCCTGCAAGACTCCGCATCCGCCTCCGCCTCCGCCTCCGCGGCTCAGCAGCAGGGCGCCACCACTGAGCAGCAGCAGACCTCCACAGCTAAGTTGCAGACATCTACTGCTGAACAGCAAAGTGCAGGTGAACAGCAGACGTCAACAGGTGAACAGCAGATTATATTTGAACAACAAACTGTGGGTGAACAACAGGTGTCTCTAACTGAACAGCAGTCGTCCACAGCAGACCAGCAGACTACAGATGAACAGCAGACCTCTACTCATGAACAGCAAGCGTTCATTGCAGAAGAGCAGGCGTCAACCTCAGAACAGCAGACGCTCAACGGAGATGTGCAAGCTTCCACTGCAGCACAGCAGGACGCCTCCACCCTCGAACAGCAGCAACAGCAGCAAGCTTCCGCCATAGAACAGCACAGCTCTACGGTGAGACAGCACAGCTCAGCTGCACAGCATTCATCTTCCCCTACAGCTGCACAACAAGAGTCATTCACTGCAGAACTCACTACCGCTGCAGAACAGCAGAGTTCTACAGCGAGGCAGCGAGGCAGCACAGCACGGCAGCAGGTGGTAACAGAAGAACAGCAGCGAGGCAGCAGAACACGGCAGCAGGTGGTTACAGAGCAGCAGAGAGGCAGCAGAGCACGGCAGCAGGTAGTAGCAGGAGAACAGCAGCGAAGTAGTACAGCACGACAGGTGGTAGCAGAACAGCAGCGAGGCAGCAGAGCGCGGCAGCAGGTGGTAGCAGAACAACAGCGAGGGAGCACAGCACGGCAGCAAGTTTCAAACGGAGCGCGACAGCGAGGCAGTACAGCACGGCAGCAAATTTTGGAGACAGAACAACAGCGAGGCAGCAGCACAGCACGAGAACAAGTATTTACAGAACAGCAGCGAGGCGGCATAGCACGGCAGGAGGTCCTCGCAACAGAGCGGCAACGAGGCAGCAGCACAGCACGTCAGCAAGGCACTACAGCGCGACAGCAGCAGGTATCTGGTGCGCAGCAGGAGGTGGATACCTCTCAAGTTGTGGACCAAACCACAACAGCACAGCAAAGTGGCTTCACCCAACAGCACACCGCTGGTGCAGCAGAAAAGGATATTGTGACACAACAGCAAATCTTCACAGCAGAACAGCAGACCTCCACTGCTGAGGGAACTTTCGCAGTAGAACAGTCTCTGGCAGCAGAGCAGGGCGTCACTGCTGAGCACACTTCTGCCACCGAGGAGCCTTCAGCAGCAAGGCAGGAGAGTGCTGGGGCCGAACAGACTCTGCCAGCAGAGCAGCAGGACGCTGGGGCAGAGCAGATTTCAACAGCAGATCAAGATACTGAGGCTGAAGAACCTTTAGCCGCTGAGCAGCGTGGTGAGGGGGCTGAGCAGATAGCGGCGGGAGAGCAGCAGGGCGGTGGCGCTGAGCAGGCAGCAGCAGGCGAGCAGAGTGCTGGGAGTGAGCAGCTCTCGGCAGCAGAAGAGAGCACTGGTAGTGAGCAACAGCATCACAGCAGCACTCTTGCAGTACAGCAGGAGATTGTTGGTGAGCAGGAGGCTTCCATCGTGGAGCAGCACACTACAGCAGAGGAGCAGCAGTCTGCCGCCGTGGCACAGCAGACTTCAAGGACAGAACAGCAAGAGGGCGCATCAGCAGCTGAACAGCAACGATCTACAGTGAGACAGGAAGGCAGCAGGGCAAGACAGCAGAGCACAGCAGGCAGACAGCGGGGAGGCAGCGCTACCACTGGCAGGGGCAGCGTTACTAATGCCAGGGGCAGCGTTGCCAATGGCAGAGGGAGCGTTAGCAATGGCAGGGACAGCTTTATTACTAATGGCAGAGGCACGTCAAGACAGCAGGTGGATGGTGGCAGGCGAGATTCCTCAGTGAGACAGCAGGTGTTCTCCACAGCGCAGCAGGAAGGCGCAGCAGAAGAAGAGAAGTTCTCCAGCAGGCGAGGCGAGGCGGCGGTGACTGTGGGGGAGTTTGTGGCCAACAGACTCTCAAGCGTGGTGGAGGCAGCCGCGACGCTGCAAGGGGCTAGGGCCACCGCCCGGGCACAGAGCCAGGACAAGGCACAATTCCAGGCTCAATCCCAGTCCCAGTCCCATTCTCAATCCCAGGCCACCATTCAGGATCAGACTATCACTAAAGGTCAGACTCAGTCTCAGTCCGAGACTCAGTTCCAGTCTGAAACTCAACCCCAGTCTGAAACTCAACCCCAGTCTGAAACTCAACCCCAGTCTGAAACTCAGTCCCAGTCTGAAACTCATTCTCAGTTTGAAACTCAGTCCCAGTCTGAGACTCAGTCTCAATCTGAGACTCAGTCCCAGTCTGAGGCTCAGTCCCAGTCTGAAACTCATTCCCAGTTTGAAACTCAGTCCCAGTCTGAGACTCAGTCCCAGTCTGAGACTCAGTCTGAGGCGGAGCCTCAGTCCAGTGGTCAAGCTGCGTCCCATAGCAACACTCAGTCACAAGGAGAATCTAAGTCCCAAAGTGCCACTCAGTCCCACTCTCAGACTGAAAGTCAGTCCCAGTCCCAGAGTGAAGCTCACTCCCAAAGTGAAACTCAATCCCAAAGTGAGGCTCAGTCCCAAAGTGAAGCTCAGTCCCGGAGTGAAGCACAGTCCCAAAGTGAAGGTCAGTCCCAAAGTGAAGCTCAGTCCCAAAGTAAAGTTCAGTCACAGAGTGAAGCTCAGTCCCATAGTGAAGGTCAGTCCCAAAGTGAAGGTCAGTCTCGGAGTGAAGCTCAGTCCCAAAGTGAAGGTCAGATTGAGTCCCAGGCCGACACACAGACGCAGGCCCAAAGTCAGTCCCAGGGTGAGGCTCAGTCCCAGGACACTACTCAGGCCCAGGATGAAACTCAGTCACAGGCTCAAATTCAGCTCCAAAGCAGCACTCATTCCCAGGGTGAAAGACAGTCCCAGGGTGAGACTCAGTCCCAGGCCGCTACTCAGGCCCAGGATGAAACTCAAACCCAGTCCAACACTCAATCCCAAGTCACCATTCAGTCCCACTCCCAGGGTGAAGCTCAGTCCCAGACCGCTTCTCAGTCCCAGGCTCAGGTTCAGTCCCAGGCTGATGACAATCACTCCCAGGCTCAAATTCAGCTCCAGACTAATGATATTCAGTCCCAGGCTGAAACTCAATCCCAGGCCACTTCTCAGTCCCACCCTGAAACTCAGTCACAGGCTCAAATTGACTCCCAGGCCACTTCTCAGTCCCAATTCGACAGTCAGTCCCATGCTGAAGGGCAGTCCCAGTTTGACAGTCAGTCCCGTACTGAAGGGCAGTCCCAGTTCGACAATCAGTCCCGTGATGAAGGACAGTCCCAGTTCGACAGTCAATCCCGTGCTGAAGGACAGTCCCAGTTCGACAGTCAGTCCCGATTCGACAGTCAGTCCCATGCTGAAGGACAGTCCCAGTTCGACAGTCAGTCCCGATTCGACAGTCAGTCCCATGCTGAAGGACAGTCCCAGTTCGACAGTCAGTTCCAATTCGACAGTCAATCCCATGCTGAAGGGCAATCACAGTTCGACAGTCAGTCCCGGTTCGACGGTCAGTCCCAGTTCGACAGTCAGTCCCATGCTGAAGGACAGTCCCAGTTCGACAGTCAGTCCCATGCTGAAGGACAGTCCCAGTTCAACAGTCAGTCCCATGCTGAAGGGCAGTCCCAGTTCGACAGTCAGTCCCGTGCTGAAGGACAGTCCCAGTTCGACAGTCAGTCCCATGCTGAAGGGCAGTCCCAGTTCGACAGTCAGTCCCGTGCTGAAGGACAGTCCCGGTTCAATAGTCAGTCCCAGTTCGACAGTCAGTCCCATGCCGAAGGACAGTCCCAGTTCGACAGTCAGTCCCAGTTCGACAGTCAATCCCAGTTCGACAGACAGTCCCAGTTCGACAGTCAGTCACAGTTCGACAGTCAGTCCCGTGCTGAAGGACACTCCCAGTTCGACAGTCAGTCCCAGTTCGACAGTCAGTCCCATGCTGAAGGACAGTCCCAGTTCGACAGTCAGTCCCAGTCCGACAGTCAGTCCCGTGCTGAAGGGCAGTCCCGGTTCGACAGTCAGTCCCAGTTCGACAGTCAGTCCCGTGCTGAAGGACAGTCCCGGTTCGACAGTCAGTCCCAGTTCGACAGTCAGTCCCGTGCTGAAGGACAGTCCCGGTTCGACAGTCAGTCTCGTGCTGAAGGACAGTCCCGGTTCGACAGTCAGTCCCGTACTGAAGGACAGTCCCAGTTCGACAGTCAGTCCCAGTCCGACAGTCAGTCCCGTGCTGAAGGGCAGTCCCGGTTCGACAGTCAGTCCCAGTTCGACAGTCAGTCCCGTGCTGAAGGACAGTCCCGGTTCGACAGTCAGTCCCAGTTCGACAGTCAGTCCCATGGTGAAGGACAGTCCCAGTTCGACAGTCAGTCCCGTGCTGAAGGACAGTCCCGGTTCGACAGTCAGTCCCGTGCTGAAGGGCAGTCCCAGTTCGACAGTCAGTCCCAGTTCGACAGTCAGTCCCGTGCTGAAGGACAGTCCCAGTTCGACAGTCAGTCCCGTGCTGAAGGACAGTCCCGGTTAGACAGTCAGTCCCAGTTCGACAGTCAGTCCCGTGCTGAAGGACAGTCCCGGTTCGACAGTCAGTCCCAGTTCGACAGTCAGTCCCATGCTGAAGGACAGTCCCGGTTCGACAGTCAGTCCCGTGCTGAAGGACAGTCCCAGTTAGACAGTCAGTCCCATGCTGAAGGGCAGTCCCAGCTCGACAGTCAGTCCCGTGCTGAAGGACAGTCCCAGTTCGACAGTCAGTCCCGTGCTGAAGGACAGTCCCAGTTCGACAGTCAGTCCCAGTTTGACAGTCAATTCCAGGGTGGAATTCAGTCCCAAACCAACACTCAATCCCGGTCCAGGAGTCAATCACGGGCAGAATCTCAGTCCCGGTCCAGCAGTCAGTCTGAGTCCAGCAGTCAGTCCCGGTCCAGCAGTCAGTCCCAGTCCCAGGCCGCCCAGCAGTCCTCGGCGGCGGGCACGCGCGGCAGGGTCTCCCAGGGCTTTGAGAGCTTCAGCAGCACGTTCGTGTCTCCCGTGGGCTCCTTCACCTTCCTGCCAGCCTCTTTTGCAGCGCGCGCCCGCAGCCTTGGCTTGAACGTACCCACGCTGCCCACCGCCGGCTCCCAGAGCACAGGCAGGGGCAGAGACAGGGACACTGGCAGGGGCAGGGACACTGGCAGGAGCAGGGACAGTGGCAGGGACAATGGCAGGAGCAGGGACAGTGGCAGGGACAGTGGCAGGAGCAGGGACAGTGGCAGGGACAGTGGCAGGAGCAGGGACAGTGGCAGAAGCAGGGACAGTGGCAGGGGCAGGAACGGCGGCAGGGGCAGGGCCTAAGAAAACCAAATTCCTCACTGCAGAAAGGGTAAAGCCGAGGTAATCTTACAGAATCCCGTTCACTGTCTCATTCTGCCTGTAGAATAAATGATTCACATGCTTATGGCAAAGAGCGCTTCTCTAGCCTGGTACCACATTCTGAAACACTTCTTCGCCGCACCTAAACTATCAAAAGGCTCTAGTTGAAGTGACACGGGTTTTTAAGGATGTTTTTTACGGTTCAAGTGAGATTGATAACATTTCTACATTATGAGCAGAAGAAACATTCGCGAGAACCCGGCTGATCATCTCCGTGGCCTTTGAAAATAATCGTGATGAGAGATAAGCGTTTCAGAATACGGGATAGCTTATAACAGTCTTGACCTTATAACAGTCTTAACCTTACACAAGAGCCAATCATTCCCTTCTGTCTGATTCTCCAAAGCATACACATCGAAATGACCGCAACAATGACGAATTTAAGTGAAATATACAATGAAAGTCACCGGAATAAACAAACAATGAAATATATTAGATGTCACCAGAATAGCTTAGTCTGACTGAGGGGAATACAAAGAGGTAATAATATGGTTATAATTCTGTAATGATACCAAAGCTGTCTCTGTGTTCTGTCTCTATATTCTTTACTTATCAGTCGTTTCACTGCCATATGCAACAAGTCAAAAGAGTAAAAGGGAATTAAAGGAAAGAGGATTGAAAAGGAAAAGGATTTAAAAGGATAGATTTTTCAACTGTCTAACCAGTGTGATGTTTAGAAATGGCTGGATAATGAAGGGAAATCTTTTTTGATATAACGTATGATTAAAGCAACCTTGTTTAATATAGCAGTGAAAGGGTTAATACAGCGTAAAGAAATTGAGTGTGTTTTGGGGTTGGTGGTGGTGGTGGTGGTGGTAGATAGCATGATGGTTTTGTAATGAGATAACAGTATGATTGTCTAGAATAGATATGTAATCTTTGTTCCTTATTTACTACGTCACTTTTATGTTTACTTGTAAGATGTGTAAGATTATAAGGATGTTAGGTTAGAGTGAATAATGTTCTCTCTCTCTCTCTCTCTCTCTCTCTCTCTCTCTCTCTCTCTCTCTCTCTCTCTCTCTCTCTCCCCTCTCTCTCTGTATATGTATATATAGTTTATATTTAAGTTTTTTGTGTGTTTATAATGTGTAAAACAATCACTGGTGCACCATTATTATTTTTATTATTATTATTATTATTATTATTATTATTATTATTATTATTATTATTATTACTATTATTATTGTCTGTCAACATTGTGGCGTCTCTTTTTTCATTAAACATTACACAAAAAGATTAAGATTTCATTAGTATCATTAATTTTTCTCATAGTTCCCTCTTTACTGTGTGTGTGTGTGTGTGTGTGTGTGTGTGTGTGTGTGTGTGTGTGTGTGTGTGTGTGTGTGTGTTCCAGGAAAAAAAAAAAAACATGCTTAGTACATATATTAGGATAATGTTTTTTTTTTTTATACATACAAGAATACGGTAATATTAAGTAAAGTAAGGTTAAATCAATACTGAATCAATAATAGCAATAATATTGGCATATCACGACGCAAGCCGCTTTTCTTTTGTTTGTGTCACAATGTTCATTATTTCTATTGTTATTATTTTGGTGTCGAGAAGAGGCAAGGCAAAGCACATTATATTGCGAATACACGGGAGAGGAAACTGGAGAAGAACCGAGATGAGTATGGTGAGGAAAGGAGAGAAGTTTATGGGTGAATTGGTGAGGAACACACAAGGAATTAATAAGGAGGAGACGAAGAATTGATGAAGAAGAAACGTGGGAAAGAACAGAGAGGAGAAATGTAAGCAGGAAAGCAGGAGAGGAGTTTAAAAGTGAACTGATGAAGAAGAGACGAGGAAATTATGAAGAAAGGACGATGAACTGATGAAGAAGACACTACGAAGTGAAGAGGAGACGAGGAAGAGATGAGAATGGAAAGAAGGAAAGCAAAAGAGTGTATGAGTTTATAAGGGAACTGATGAAGAGGAGACGAGGAACGTATGAAAAATAGACGAGGAATTC
>NC_087190.1:14096603-14099103 GCF_035594125.1 Scylla paramamosain
AACAATCTTTCTTCACCTTCCTGAGTTTACAAATACCCTCTCTCTCTCTCTCTCTCTCTCTCTCTCTCTCTCTCTCTCTCTCTCTCTCTCTCTCTCTCTCTCTCTCTCTCTCTCTCTCTCTCTCTCTCTCTCTCTCTCTCTGACAAGGCTATTTCGAGAGAACATAGCGTCCCTCTGTAGCCAGTAGACGGAGAGAGAGAGAGAGAGAGAGAGAGAGAGAGAGAGAGAGAGAGAGAGAGAGAGAGAGAGAGAGAGAGAGAGAGAGAGAGGGTTGTATATATTTAGGAAGGAAGAGGAGGGAGATGTAGACAGGAAGAGGAGTAGGAGGAGGAGGAGGAGGAAACTCAAGGGAGGGAGGGAGAGAAGGGAAGGAAAAAGGAAGGTCGGTGGAAGAAAGTATACCTCCCTCCCTCTCCCTCTCTCTCCCTCCCTCTCCCTCTCTCCCTTTCCCTCTCCTTCTCCCTCTCCCTCTCCCTCTCTCCCCATTACAGCAAAGTAAATATTTGTATTCAGGGTTACACAGTCTCGTCTTCTTTCACCCTTAAGGGAGTAGGAGGAGGAGACAGGCAAGGTAGTCTCTCTTTAATCTCCCTTTTTATCTCTCTGGCTAAGTATTCTCCCTTTTAATCTCCCTTTTTGGTCTCCCAAGCAAAATAATCTCCCTGTTTTAGATCCCCTAGCAAGTTATTCTCCCTTTTAAGTTTCCGTTGCAAGATAACCTCCCTTTTTATGCTTCCTAGCCGTAGTTTTTCTTTTAATCTCCTTTTTTTAATTTTCCAAGCAAGATAATCTCCCTTTTTTTGTCTTCCTTGCAAGATAATCTCACCTTTTTAGTCTTCCTAGATTTTTTCTCTCTTTAATCTCCCTTTTTAGTCTCCCTTGCAAGTTACTCTCCCTTTTTAAATCTCCCTTTTTTGTCTAGCAAGTTATTCTCCTTTTTTATTCTTTTTTAATTTCCTTGGCAATGTCTTTTAGTCTCCCTTTGTTTTTCTCCTTCACAATAATAATAATGATAATAATAATAATAACAATAATTACATTAATTTTTCATTTCCAGCAACATTTCTTTGTCTTTTCTTGGAAGGAGAAAGAAGAGGAGGAAGAGGAAGAGGAGGAGGAGGAGGAGGAGGAGGAGGAAAGGGAGGAGAAGAAACATGCAAGACAGGAAAGCAAACACAAAGAGAGAGAGAGAGAGAGAGAGAGAGAGAGAGAGAGAGAGAGAGAGAGAGAGAGAGAGAGAGAGAGAGAGAGCTCTTAACTGGTTAGCAAGATTGAAAGTATATTAATATAACTCACTACTAATGCATTCTCTCTCTCTCTCTCTCTCTCTCTCTCTCTCTCTCTCTCTCTCTCTCTCTCTCTCTCTCTCTCTCTCCCTCTCAATCACACTAAGTACATTTCAAATTATCTCTCCATATCCATGAGAGGGAAGGAGGGAGGGAGGGAGGGAGGGAGGGAGGGAGGGAGGGAAAGAGAGAGGGAGGGGAGGGAGGGAGATGGAAGTGACCACGCCCTGATGAGTGGAAGACGAGGAGGAGGAGGAGGGAGATGGAGAAGTAAGAAGAGGAGGAGGAATAATATGGAAAATTAAAAGGAGGAGGAGGAGGAAGAGGTGAAGGAAAGAAGAAGGAAAGATGGAGGAATGAAGGGAAGAGGAGGAGGAGGAAAAGGAGGAGGGAAAATGATATAGAAAGGAGGAAGAGGATGAGGTGGAGGAGGAGGAGGAGGAGGAGGAAGATAATAGCTTTGTATGACCCTACCTTAGTGACCTCTCTCTCTCTCTCTCTCTCTCTCTCTCTCTCTCTCTCTCTCTCTCTCTCTCTCTCTCTCTCTCTCTCTCTCTCTCTCTCTCTCTCAGCACTGTTTCTCCTGTTACTGACGCGGAAATCTTGTTAATCTGTCACTAGAACTGTAAAAACACCCTTACAAACACGTGTCACTTCACAACAATTTTCAAAGGCCACAGAGGTGATTAGCCGAGTTCTCAAGACTGTTTCTACTGTTAGTAACGCAGAAATATTGTTAGTCTGTCACTAGAACCGTAAAAACACTCTTAAGAACCTGTGTCACTTGAACTACATGGGGATTTTTCGGAGCTGCGGCGCTGAAGTGTTTGAGAATATGGACTACAAACAGTTATACGAGGTTTTAAAGGGTGTATTTACGTTTCCAGTGGCAGATTAACAAGCTTTCTACTTTATTAACAGGGGAAACACTCTTCAGAACCCGGCTGGTGACTCTACTGGCCTTTGAAAGTAGTCGTGGTGAAGTGACACGTGTTTTTTAAAGGTGTATTTACAACAAACAGTTACACGAGTTTTTAAGGGTGTATTTACGTTTCCAGTGGCAGATTAACAAGCTTTCTACTTTATTAACAGGGGAAACACTCTTCAGAACCCGGCTGGTGACTCTACTGGCCTTTGAAAGTAGTCGTGGTGAAGTGACACGTGATTTTTAAAGGTGTATATACGGTTCCAGTGACAGATTAACAAGTTCTTTA
>NC_087190.1:14114103-14164103 GCF_035594125.1 Scylla paramamosain
GGGACGGAACTGAAGACGTGGCTCTCGGCGTTCCCAAGGGCCTGAACTATACTGGCAAGGTGAGAGAGAGAAAGAGAGAGAGAATGGGGATAGATTAGTAAAGGGAAGGGGTAAGTAGAAAGAGTAGTGACTTATAATAATGAGAAGGAAGGAAGATTGTAACTAGTGTGTGAAAGATGGAATAAGTGAGGGGTGAGAGGGATTAAATAGAGGGAGAAGGGGAGAAAAATTTTACGTTGGTGTAGGTGAGGGGAGTGAGAATAAAAGGGTTAAAAATGGTGAGAGAAGAAAGAAAATTGGATGATGATGAGAGGTGAGAGAGACTGGGGAGACTTCACAGAGAGAGAGAGAGAGAGAGAGAGAGAGAGAGAGAGAGAGAGAGAGAGAGAGAGAGAGAGAGAGAGAGAGAGAGAGAAAGGAAAGGGATATGAGTAGGTTTAGATGAACGTTTAGAGAAAGTGAGTGAAGAGAGAGAGAGAGAGAGAGAGAGAGAGAGAGAGAGAGAGAGAGAGAGAGAGAGAGAGAGAGAGAGAGAGAGAGAGAGAGAGAGATTAGACCACAAAAGGCAGGAAGGTAGAGCCTAATTATTAGATTTATTGATATATAGATAGACAGATAGGCCTAAGAGAGAGAGAGAGAGAGAGAGAGAGAGAGAGAGAGAGAGAGAGAGAGAGAGAGAGAGAGAGAGAGAGAGAGAGATTGTTCAGATAAAGTACATTACATACATGTTTGCGGAGAGAGGCTAGGAAATTGTAGCTTCTGATGAACACAAAGGAAGAGATAATGTAAAGCAGTTCGTATTATCAGTTGCAGCTCATGTCAACAGGATATCCTCACACACACAACCATCTGACGTCAGTAACACATGCACATATCTTACCTAACATTTGCATAATTACACGAGTGAATGTATGTACGTATGTGAGTGTGAGTTGCCATACACGTGTTGACTTAATACACGTACACACAGGTAGACAGGTGTACATAAAGGGTTAATTAGAATATTACAGGTAACCCTTTTATTAATTAGCATCTTTGTAATGCTGCTTCAGGTGTGTGCCTCGACAGGTTTGTAGTTCACAGGATTGGTAACACTGCTTGGCTTATTACTATTACTATTATTATTATTATTATTATCATTATTATTATTATTATTTTGTATGTGTGTGTGTGTGTGTGTGTGTGTGTGTGTGTGTGTGTGTGTGTGTGTGTGTGTGTGTGTGTGTGTGTGTGTGTGCCTTTAAGCTTAAGTACGCATGGCATGTTTATTTTATGTACGTATTACGAGCATGTGTGTATATCTGTGTGCCTACAGTTTAAGTACACACACACACACACACACACACACACACACACACACACAAGGCATGTGCTCATGTTAATTACTAACGTAATTTATGTGACAAACTCTCTCTCTCTCTCTCTCTCTCTCTCTCTCTCTCTCTCTCTCTCTCTCTCTCTCTCTCTCTCTCTCTCTCATTTCAGGTTTATTTTTCATTATTATTATCTCTAATCATTATTATTGTGTTATTATTACTACTGTTGTTATTATTATAGTTGTCATCGTTGTTGTTGTTGTTGTTGTTGTTGTTGTTGTTGTTGTTGTTGTTGTTGTTGTTGTTGTTGTTGTTGTTGTTGTTGTTGTTGTTGTTGTTGTTGTTGTTGTTGTTGTTGCTGCTGTTGTTGATGATGATGATGTTTTTTTCGCCGTTATAATGGTGATGGTGATGGTGGTGGTGGCGGTTGTGGTGGTGGTGGTGGTGGTGGTGATAGGCGGGTGGTGGTGATTGTGGTTGTGATAATGATGGTGGTGATGGTGGTGATGATACAAATTTGCCGTCTTCCTCTTCCTCCTCCTCCTCCCCGTCCACCTGCCTACCTCCGCCTCTACCTCCTCCTACTATCTTATTTTCTTCCTCCTCCTCCTCCTCCTCCTCCTCCTCCTCCTCCTCCTCCTACTACTACTACTACTACTACTACTACTACTACTACTACTACTACTACTACTGCTGCTGCTATTACTACTACTACTAGTACCCTCGTATTTTCCTCCTGCTCCTCTTCGTTCTTTTCCTCCTCCTCTTTCTCCTCCTCCTCCCCCTCCTCCTCAGGGTCTGTTGCTATTTGGTCTTCCTTTGTATTCTTCTGTATTCCTCCTCCTCTTCCTCCTCCTCCCCACACAGCCCAGCCTATACATAAGAATGGAAGCATGTTGAGAATATACACAAATATACACATGCATATTTTTTAAAGCATGAATCCAAACAAATGAAATATTTATGTTAAGGAAAAGAAGCATGAAAAATGAATGAGGAAATTTGTATAAATGCTTGACTGAAGACGAATGAAGACGCTGAAATGTTAGTAATGGAAGAAATGCATGATAAAATATGAAATGTGATGAAAGGAAGGTGAAGAGGAAACAAAAGCATGCAAGAATGTTAATATTTAAGAAGCATGGGAGGAAAATATTAAAGATGAAATATTGAGAAATTAATGGAAAAATACTACCATGGAAAAGATTAGTTAAGAGATAGATCAGAATAAAAAAAAAATAGAGAAAAAATAGATTATATGAAATTTTTTAATGAAAGGGAAATAGTTTCAAGGCTACTATTTCAGAAACGAATGAAAAAAAAAATTTGAGGGAAAGAATAAAGATGACAACAGATGAAGCGTAAAAATAGATACAGTTAAGAGAAAAAAGAAAAAAACATTTAATTTTTGTACGAAAGGCAACTTTATAACTATCATTTCAGAAACAAACGAAAAAAAAGAAAATAAAGATAATCACGAATGAAACAAAAATAGAGAAAAAAAACATTCGATTTTGTACGAAAGGTAAACAACTTCAATTTTTTTTATTATTTCAGAAACGAATGAAGAATAAAAAAAGACAGTTACAAGCGAAACAAAAATAAATATATAAATAAATAAATAAGTAAATTAAATAAATAGATAAGGATATATAATAAGAAAGCATGTTTGTAACCAACTTAATAAAAAAATGAACTGAAAAAAAGCATGACTCGATACTGAACGAAAGGAAATGAAGAACAAAAAATCGATGTTCTGTGGAGCATGAGAGAAAGAGAGCATGCTGCAATGGTGTCACGTGTCAGAAAGCATCGTTCAGACCAAGCTTATGTTCAATGCGACTTAACGAAACAACATGAAACTACTGCCTGGCTGTCTGTCTGTATATTCGTCTGTCTGTGGATGAAAAAAAAGAATAAATATATATAAAAAAAGTGTGCATGTTATATTAGTGAGAGAGAGAGAGAGAGAGAGAGAGAGAGAGAGAGAGAGAGAGAGAGAGAGAGAGAGAGAGAGAGAGAGAGGTTTAGAACAGTAGTAGTAGTAGTAGTAGTAGTAGTAGTAATAGTAATAGTAGTAGTGATAGTTACACTAATGGTGGTGATAGCTGTAGTAATGGTGATGATAGTGAATGATGGTGATGAGAGATAGTGAAGGTGACGTGTATCTGGTGTTGATGGTGTGGGCGTGTTGGTGTATATAGGCCCTACAGAACCACCTAAGAAGAGAAGAAGAGGAGGAAGAGGAAGACACAGAAAAGGAGGAGGAGGAAGAAGAAGAAGAAAACACGAACACAAACATAAGAAACAGAAGGAAGAGAAAAGGGAAGAAAAACAAGCGAATGACAACAACAACAACGAAAACAAAAACAAAGAAACGGAAAGACAACAGAAGAAGAAAAAGGAGAAAGGAAGAACGACAGAAAACAAACAATAACAGACACAAGCGAGAGGTAAGAAAGAAGAGGCAAGAAGAAGAGGAGGAGGGAGAAGAAAAAGAAGAAAGACTGACATGGCAAGGCTGGTTTGAAAAGACAGGCTTCCTATTTCTACCGGAGAAGGAGGAAGGATATCAAAGTTTATCCTTACCTGATTCCTTCACACCAGAGCGCCCTTCCTACGGTGCCTCGTCCTTAGCTATTGGTGGCTTCAGCGGGGGTGCCAGCAGGAGGGATGTGGCACTGGGCACTCCAAGGGGCCCAGACAAGACAGGGGCACTCACTGGGAAGGTATGGTGGTGGTGGTGATGGTGATGGTGCATTGTGGGGGATGTTGCTGGTGTTGATGGTGTTTTCGTGTGTGTTTTGATTGCTTTTGTTGGTGGTGATGCATTGTGGGTCGTGTGTAATGTTGTTTGTGTTGTTTTTATTTGTTTTGTTTTTTCTGTGTGTTTTTTCAGTCTCTCTCTCTCTCTCTCTCTCTCTCTCTCTCTCTCTCTCTCTCTCTCTCTCTCTCTCTCTCTCTCTCTCTCTCTCTCTCAGTAGTAGTTCTGTTCGATGTTGTTGTAGTTGTAGTAGTCATTGTTGTAATGGCAATAGTAGTAGTAGTTGATGTTATTGTTGTTGTGATTAGATGTTTTATTTATGGCTATTTTATCTATCGTCTGTTTGTTTATCTGTCCGTTCGCCTGTGCGTGTGTCTGTCTGTCTGTCTCTAGGAATCGCTTTTGTCAGTGTTTACTGTTTCAGCTGATCGTCATATTTTTTGTTGACATAAATCAGCTGGTGTACTCCTTTCGCTCGATATGAAAACAAAAGGATGCTGCTTCCACAGTCTGCTTGTCCGGATGGCTTCTTTCAATGTTTACGTGTTTCAGCTGATCGTCATGTTTTGTCGACATACTGTATAATTTATGAGCTAGAGTCTTCCTTTCGCTCGTTATCAAAAGAAAAGGATAGTGCTTCAATGCTTCTTTCGCGGTATCTGTGTTTGAAAGGGATGCTCTTGTTTTGTTTGCGTGTATCAGCTGGTGTGGCTCACTCGCTAGCTGGCTCGCTCCCCCACGTGGCTTGGAAAGATGTAAACAAACTGCGACCGTACTCTGAAACGCTTCCGCGCCGCATCTCCACTACATTCAAAAGGCTTTAGTAGATGCTATACGGGTTTTGAAGGATATTTTCATGTTTCTAGTGATTAGTTAGTAAGATTTCCATATCATTATTAACACGAGAAATATTCTTGAGAACTCGGCTAATCATCTCTAAAATTTTTGAAAATAATCTTGAAGTTACACGGGTTTTGAAGACTTTTTACGGTTCTAGTGACAGATTAACAAGATTTCCACATTATTAACAGGAAAAACAGTCTTGAGAACCTAGCTAATCATCTACTTTGCCTTTGAAAATAATCTTGATGAAATGACAAGGATTTTTAAGAATGTTTTTTATGGTTAGAGTAACAGATTAATAAGATTTCTGCGTTTTTAACAGAGAACCCAGTTAATCATCTCTGTGGCCTTGGAAAATAATCTAAATAAAGTGACACGGGTTTTCAAGGGCAATTCTACGATTATATTGACAGATTAACAAGACTTTTCACTTTATTAACAGAAGAAACAGTCTTGAAAATCGTAGTTAATAATTTCTGTGGCCTTTGAAAATAGTCGAGGTGAGAGAGCAGAGCGTTTCAGAATACGAATCTCCTTTTATGCCTTTTTGATCAGCAATATATATTTCTTTTGCATTTCTTTCAGGACTGCCTTTGCATTTTTTTCTTTTTATACGCATCACCACTTTTCTCGTGTGGTGATGCAAACTGATGACTCTGCTTCTGTGACCAGCATATATGTGTTTCCAGGACTGGCTTGCTATTTCTATGACTATATCACTGTTGTTTCTCATATGACGGTGATTGAATGGTAATGTCTGGTGTATGTACGGTGAATGGTGATGTATATTTATGCTTCTTGTGTCTCTTGTGGCTCATTACTCTATGCTTTTTTTGTTATTCTTCCTATTATTATTATTATTATTATTATTATTATTATTATTATTATTACTATTATTATTATTTGTTGATTTCATTTTTTTCTTTCACATTTTTTTCTTGTTCATTTAATAATTGTTTTGATAGTTTAATGTTTACTCTCTCTCTCTCTCTCTCTCTCTCTCTCTCTCTCTCTCTCTCTCTCTCTCTCTCTCTCTCTCTTCGTGACAGCCACTTTTCATGAACAGAGTCATGCAAAAAGTAATTTATTCATAGCCACTTTGCACCACTCTCTCTCTCTCTCTCTCTCTCTCTCTCTCTCTCTCTCTCTCTCTCTCTCTCTCTCTCTCTCTCTTGTAACAGGGTTTATAGGAAGAGACAGAGAGAGGAGGAGGAAGAGAAGGAAGAGGAGGAGGAGAAGGAGGAGGAGGAATGCACGTTACGGGTCACCTCCTCCAACCTCTTATAACCTCCTCCTCTCCCTCCTCCTCCTCCTCTTCCTCCTCCCTCCCTTCCTTCCTCCCTCCCTCCCTCCCTCCATCCCTCCCTCCCTCCCTCCCTCCTTCGTTTATTACCGCTACTCTCCTTCCTCCTCCTCCTCCTCCCTCCCTCTCCACCTCCGCCTCCTCCATCTCCTCCTCCTCCTCCTCCTCCTCCTCCTCCTCCTCCTCCTCCTCTATATTTTTTCTCCCCTACTGTCATGAGAAGAGAAGGAGGAGGCATTGTTTCCTTTTCCTCCATTCCAGGGAGATAAAACTTAATCTCTCTCTCTCTCTCTCTCTCTCTCTCTCTCTCTCTCTCTCTCTCTCTCTCTCTCTCTCTCTCTCTCTCTCTCTCAGGAGGCGAGAATAAGTAAAAAAAAGAGAAGAAAACATTTGTGCCATCTGGCGCACACACACACACGCACACAGACACACACACACACACACACACACACACACACACACACACACACACACACACACACACACACACACACACACACGGTGACTCCACAAGGAGCGTCCGTCAAAACAAACAGGAACATAATAAAGAGCTAGGAAAAAAAAATAATTGGTTTACATGTCAGTTAATGGCGAAGATAATTATCCGTTTTTTGTTGAGTTCCCCCGTGCATAGAAAACGAGGGTACGGTTTGCAGATCCTATTATTAATTGATGAATCTCTTAATGAATTCTTTGATGCCTTTAGTTAAGTATTGTCTTAGCTTTTTGTTTGTTTGTATCTAGTCCAACTCTCTCTCTCTCTCTCTCTCTCTCTCTCTCTCTCTCTCTCTCTCTCTCTCTCTCTCTCTCTCTCTCTCTCTCTCTAGCTATTTGTCTTAGAGAGAGAGAGAGAGAGAGAGAGAGAGAGAGAGAGAGAGAGAGAGAGAGAGAGAGAGAGAGCAATTTTCATTCTTTCACCTCTTTGCATTCCTTAGATAAAATTAATTACGAACAACAGGTAATAATGAAGGAGAATCTCTTTCCTTCTCTCCTTCCTTCCTTGCTTCCTTCTTTTTGCTTAATCATCCAGTTTTTTTTTTTTATTCTCACGTTTTTTTCTTCTTTTTTTCCTTCTTCCACCTTTCTTTTGTCATCAAATTCACATTTTTCACTGTCATTCCTCTTACTATTATTAATTTCTCAACCTGTCTCCCCCAGTCACTACTACTACTACTACTACTACTACTACTACTACTACTACTACTACTACTACTACTACTACTACTACTACAACCACCCTCTGAACACCACCACAACCACCAATACAACCCAACCCAACCCTCGTCTCACACAACCCAGATGACCACCACCACCACAACTCACAATCCCACAACACCATCTATCCACGACCCAAGTACTTACAACCACCACCACCACCACCACCTCCACCTCCCCCAACACAACCTCCCGTCTCTCACAATACAGGTGGCTCTCTTCACGGAACACCTGCGGCCAATACAGAACATCACAGGGGTACCAGCTTGGGTCTTACTTCGGGTACTGTCTGGCGGTGCTGGACTTCAACAAGGATGGCCTGGACGATATTGTGATAGGAGCGCCCCTTTACACTGACTATGAGGACAGGGAGATGAAGTTTGAGGTCGGCAGAGTCCACGTGGTGCTTCAGAATAGATTGGTAAGTGTTTCAGTGTGAGAGAGACTGTGTAGTAGTAATAGTAGTAGTAGTAGTAGTAGTAGCTTTGAGGTCAGAAAAGATTAGTGTTTAAGTGTGTTTTTCTTAGTGTTCTTTTGTGTGTGTATGTGTGTGTGTGTGGTAGTAGTAGTAGTAGTAGTAGTAGTAGTAGTAGTAGTAGTAGTAGTAGTAGTAGTAAGAACGGTGTGAAGGGAGAAAGGCTGAGAAATTGATTATAAAAGAAGAAAAAGAATGACAGAAGTAATAAATTAGGCAAGAAAATAAAGAAAAAAGTTGTTTGCTATTGTTGATGGTGGTGGTGGTGGTGGTGGTTTTAGAAGTAGTAATAGTAGTAGTAGTAGTAGTAGTAGAAGTAGTCATTGTCGTTGTAAGTGCTTTTGCAGTGTTTGTACAAGAGAAGGAAAAAGTGATCAGAGAGAGAGAGAGAGAGAGAGAGAGAGAGAGAGAGAGAGAGAGAGGAGAGAGAGAGAGAGAGAGAGAGATTTTAACTCCCAGACAATAGGGAAATCAGATATTTAGATTTTCCAGACAGAGAGAGAGAGAGAGAGAGAGAGAGAGAGAGAGAGAGAGAGAGAGAGAGAGAGAGAGAGAGAGAGTCTGTGTCATAGGTAATCACGCAGGTATTTTCTTGGGGTCACATGTTATGGGAGGAGGGGAGGGGGGAGGGGAGGGAAGGGAGGGAGAGAGAAAGGGAGAGGGAGGGGAGAGTAATTTGATCTACCTGGCCTGAGGGAGAGGGGGAGGAGGGAGGGGGAGGGGGTTTGATGACTCTGTTACGAGAGAGAGAGAGAGAGAGAGAGAGAGAGAGAGAGAGAGAGAGAGAGAGAGAGAGAGAGAGAGAGAGAGAGTAATTTGAAGATGAAGTAAGAGAAAGTTTGAGATAGTTGACAGCTTCATGCTCTCTCTCTCTCTCTCTCTCTCTCTCTCTCTCTCTCTCTCTCTCTCTCTCTCTCTCTCTCTCAACAATAGCGGGTGACAACTTCCATTAATTTCACGTTTCATCAAGAGGGAAGGGAGAAAAAGAGGTGGAGGAGGAGAAGGAAAATGTCTTCTTTGTAACATTTCACTTAAGTAAGGTTTTTTCATTATAAGTAAAAATGAAAAGGATTCACTACTACTACTACTACTACTACTACTACTACTACTACTATTACTACTACTACTACTACTACTATTACTACTACTACTGCTATTACTACTACTACTACTACTGCTACTGCTACTGTGACTGCTATAATTACTGCTGTTATTGAAAAAAAGTAGTAGTAGTATTAGTAGTAGTACTATTTTGTACTTTTAGCTTTCAATCATTTTCTTGATCTATTTTTTCTTTCAATTACTGTAACATAACCTAACCCATCCATCTATCTATCTACCTATCAATCTATCTATCTATCTATCTGTCTGTCTATCTATCCATCTACCCGTCTACCAGTCTATCAATCAATCTATCTATCAGTTAATCTATCTATTTAACTATCTATATATCTATTTATCTTTCTATCTATCTATCTATCAATCTATTCATCCACCACCACCACCACCACACCTGCCTCGCCGTGGACAGCTGTGCGCCTCGCCGTGTCATGGGTCATTAAGACACAGGTGCAGGTCATTAGGTGGGCAGGTGACACGCGGCCTAGGGCAGGAAGGTGACCCACTGCCCTCCCGCTTTGGCCTCGGGCAGGGGGAGCACTTGAGAACACAAAGGAAGGCCAAAGAAAGCACAGGGGAACACAAACGAAGAGCAAGTGTTAAAAGGAAAACAAAGGAAGAGCGAGAGAATGCAAAGGAAGAACAAGGGAATAAAGAGAATTAACGTTTAAAGAAAGCACAGGAGAACACAAAGGAAGGGCAAGGGAAGCACTAGGGAACACAAACGAAGAACAAATTTTAAAAAGAACCCAGGAAGAACGAGGGAATATAAAAGAAGAATTAAAGTTCAAATAAGTTCAAAGGAAGCAATGGAGAACACAAAGGAAGAACAAGAGAAGCACTGGGGAACACAAATGAAGAGTAAGGGGATACAAAGGAAGGGCAAACGCTAAAAAGGAAGAATAAATATTAGTTTCTTGTTTTGTTTAGGGAATATTTGGGGTTAGGCATTCTCTCTCTCTCTCTCTCTCTCTCTCTCTCTCTCTCTCTCTCTCTCTCTCTCCCTCTCTCTCTCTCTCTCTCTCTCTCTCTCTAAAGGAGGAAACTTGCAAAGAACTACAAATGATAACCAAAAAATAATAGTAATGATGGTGATAATAATAATGATGATGGTGATGATGTTGATGATGACAGTGACCCTATTTAACCCTGTCCTCTCCCCCCAGCACCGGTTCCGCCAGGTGGTGACCTTCACAGGAGAGGTCAGCCAGGGTCGCTTTGGCCTGTCCCTGACCAGCCTGGGGGATATCAACCAGGATGGCATTCAAGGTAACACTCACTCACCTGTCCTCTCTTACCTGGCTTGACTAAATTTCCACCTATCTTCTTATTTATTTATTTATTTATTCATTTATTTATTTATTTGTATTTAAGAAGGTATCTGGCTGAGGAATGCCCATTAAATATGCTAGTCCCTTCAAGGTAACACACTCTCTCACCTGTTCTTTCTTACCTGGCTTCACTAAATGTCCACCTGTCTTCTTATTTATTTATTTATATATTTATTGTTATTTAAGGGAGGGTCTGGCTAAGGAAATCCTACTGAATATGCCAGTCCCTTCTAGGTAACACACTCTCTCACCTGTCCTCTCTCACCTGGCTTAACTAAATATCCACCAGTCTTATTTATTGAATGACTAATTGATTAACTGATTTATTTACATATTTATTTATCTTTATTTAAGAGGGTGTCTGGCTGAGGAAATTCCACTAACACTCACTCAGCTGTCCTCTCATACCTTGCTGCACTAATCATCCACTGTTATTGTGTCTCCCTCATGCCTCACCCTTGTTCTTCAGTATTGTTGCCTAAAAAGCTGAATGAATTTGCTTCAGAAAGGCTCACTAGTACAGTATGTATCTTGAAAACCCTGCACTATATTGATCATGTACAAATACTAGTGATAAATAACCAGTATTTTCAATCTTTCATCCCTTTTTTAGGTAAACTCTGGAACTCCCTGCCTGCTTCTATGTTTCCTCCTTCCTATGACTTGAACTCCTTGAAGAGGGAGGTTTCAAGACACAACCTCCAATTATGGATGATCCTTTTGACCTTTGTACAGAGACTGGCATCTCAGTGGGTCTTTCTTTCATTCTTCTTGTTGCCCTATGCCATTGCCCCTTTTACAGGAAAAAAAATTAATGTTCCCAATGTTCCCGTCAGACATGGCAGTGGGCGCCCCCTATGGAGGTCCAGACGGCAGTGGCGCAGTGTTCATCTATAATGGCTTTGAGATCAGGAGTGGCGAACTCATCTCCGAGGAACTCAAGAAGCCTAGCCAGGTGTGTGTGTGTGTGTAATAATAATAATAATAATAAACGGTTTATTATTTAGGCAGTTGATAGTGTGTGTGTGTGTGTGTGTGTGTGTGTGTGTGTGTGTGTGTGTGTGTGTGTGTACTTATATATTTACTTTCTTCTTTATTTACTTAGGTGTAGCATACAAGGCCTGAGATATAGTAGTTTTGTCTTTGTGTTTATATATCTAGTGTTTTCTCCAAGGACCTCAAGAAGTGTAACCAGGTGTGTGTGTGTGTGTGTGTGTGTGTGTGTGTGTGTGTGTGTGTGTGTGTGTGTGTGTGTATTTACTCAGAGGTTACTTAAGTGTGGTATAAAGAGCCTGAGTTATACTGGTCTTCTCTATGTATCTATCCATCTATCTATCTATTTATCTGCCCATCTATGTGTCCAGTTCTTTTTTCTTCTCCAGTTGATATACACTCCATGCCTCTGTCACCTCTTCTAATCTGTGTATGAGTACTTTTGTATAGGAAGCAAGTATACTTTCACTCAGGATCTGTATGCATATGTAAATCACATACATAATGATTAATGACATGTCTAAATGATTATTGCAGCTTTCTTTATGATTTTATGCTTAATCTTTTCCTCCTTACACACACACACATACACACGCACATACACACACATGCATACTCGTACACACAGGTTATACTGGCAAGGGATGTTGGTCTGGGTATTCCGATGGCATCCTTTGGTTGGGCATTGTCTGGGGGCCTGGATGTGGATGGCAACCAGTACCCAGACCTCTTGGTGGGCGCCACACATGCCAATGCCGCTGTGGTGCTCAAGTAAGTGTAGCAGACTGTGGTGGTGTTTGAGTATGTGTGGTAGAGTGACTGTGGTATTTGACTGTGTGGTAGAGTGTGGTGGTGGGGTGTTTGGTGTTTGAGTGTGTGGTGGTGTAGTGAGGTGGAATGACTGTGGTGCTTGCAGTTTGTATGATTGTATTAATTTTCTTTTTATTTTTAGTTATGATATTTGCTTTTCATTTTGTATATTAATTTATGTTTGACTTTTTTTTTTTTGTCTTGAAATTTACTAGTTTTATTAGAAATTTCCTGAGTTGGCTGTACACTCCTTGCTGCACCCCCCCCACATCATTCCTGCCTTGCTACACCCCCCCCCATCACTCCTGCCTTGCTACACCCCTTCCTCTCCTTGCTACACCCCATCACCCATGCCTTGCCTTGTTACACCCCATCACTCCATCACCCCTTCCATTACTAAACACCCCATTACTCCTATCACACTACTCCATCATCCCTCCCTTCCCATCCCATCATCCCTGCTTTATTACACCCCATCACCTCTCTCCCCTTCCTTCCTATGCTTTACTCCATCACCTCATCAGATAATCCCTCTCATGGCTCTCTTCCTAATTCACCACCCCTCCCATCCCATCTTATTACCCCTATCTTAGCCCCCCATCACCTCATCACTTCTCTCTACTCCTGCCAGGTCGCGTTCCATTGTGTCACTGGTCAACCACACCCTGACCTTCTTGTCAGAGGAGGAGATCGACATTGAAGTGACCTCAGCTGCCAACAGGGAAAAGAATTGCAAGACTAGGTCAGGTCGTCTTGTGTCCTGTGTTGACCTGCAGTTTTGTGTTGGCTATGGTGGCCTTGCTGTGCCCTTGGAAATAGGTAAAGGAGTCATGATGTGTATGGAGAGAGAGAGAGAGAGAGAGAGAGAGAGAGAGAGAGAGAGAGAGAGAGAGAGAGAGAGAGAGAGAACACCTAACCTACTCCTCCATTCCCAAAGAGACAGAGAGAGAGAAAGAAAGAAACCACACACCTAATCAAACCTAACCTAGCATAACCTAGTCTCCCATTCCCAGAGAGAGAGATAGAGAGAGAAAAAAACACACCTATCCTAACCTACTCCCCCCCTTTCCTAAAGAGACAAAAACAGACGGAGAGAGAGAAAGAAAGAAAGAAACCAAACACCTAATCTAACCTAATTTAGCATAACCTACTCTCCCATTCCCAGAGAGAGAGAAAAAAATGCACCTAACCTAACCTAATACACCCTCAGAGCTGGAGGTGAAATATCAGCTGGACGAGGAGGTGAAGGACCCACGGCTGTTCTTCATGGTGACAGATAAGCAGGGGCTGAGTGAGTCACTGAGGCTGGTGCGTGGCAGGTCCCGGTGCAGGGTACACAGGACCTATGTGTCGGTGAGTGTACAGAGGGTGTGTATGTCTGTCTGTGTGGGGTGTAGTCTGGGTGTATAGAGAGGGTGTGGTGAGTGTATGTCTGCCTTTGTAGTGTGTATTGGGAGGGAAAATTTTAGTAGTGTGTGTGTGTGTGTGTGTGTGTGTTTGTATCCCTTCAGCTATCCTTTCTTTTCCTCCCTGCCTTCCTCAACCATTCCCTCACTGACACCTCACATTGAAATAACCTGTCTTTTTCTCCATCTCTCCCTTCAGCTTTCCTCTCTTTTTCTGCCTGCCTCCCTTCACCCTTTCCTGACACATACCATACATTGAAATAACCTGGCTTTTTCCTCCATCTCTCCCTCCAGCCTTTCTCTATTTTCTTCCCTGCCTCCCTTCACCCTTCCCTGACACACCATACATTGAAAATACCCTCTTTTCTTCCATTCCTTACAGAGACAACTGCATGTAGTCCTGATGGCTCCCCACACCAACCCTTATTTTCTTATGTCCTATCTCTCCCCAGCCTTCTGTGACAGACAAGCTGACTCCCCTGGGTGCCACGGTGAGGCTGGCACTAGTGGAGGGCCAGGATGCCGCCCTCAGAGTGCCACGAGCCATCAGGCCAATCTTGAACCAGAAGCAGAATCTGAGTATGACGAACACCATTGCCATCAAGAACAACTGTGGCCCGGATGATATGTGTGTGCCTGACCTGGAGTTGACCTTGAATGCGTGAGTGTTTCTGCCTTGCTTTGTTTTGTGACCTTTTTTTTTCATATGTGTGATTGTTTGTGTTTTTGTTACTTTTTTTTCCATATGTGTGTTTGTGTGTGTGTGTGTGTGTGTGTGTGTGTGTTTTTGTTTATTGGTTCTGTTTTGGTGTTTGTACGTTGAGGTTGTGGTGTTTGGTGTTTATGTACCGACTTTTTCTTTTTTTTCCCTCTCTTCTTTTGGTTGTTTGGTGTTCTTTTCTTCTTATGGCTTTCTTTCCCTCTTCTTTATTGTTTTCTTTTATTTATGTCTTTCTAGTTAGTGCATAGTAGTAGCAGTAGTAGTAGTGGTGTTAGTAGAAATAGTAGTAATAGTAGTAGTAGTAGCAGTAGCAGTAGTAGTAGTAGTAGCAGCAGTAGTAGTAGCAATAACTCACCACTGCTTCCAGACACCTTCACATTTGGCAAGGAGCAGCTGGAGGTAGTGGTGCGAGTCTTACACCAAACACAGCAGTAGTAGTAATAGTAGTAGCAATAACAGTAGCAGCAGTAACAGTAGCAGCAGTAGCCTTCACCTCCTCACCACCCCTTCCCTCACAGGCCAGACACCTTCACATTCGGCAAGAAGGAGCAGCTGGAGGTGGTGGTGCGTGTCATGAACCACGGTGAGGACGCATACCAGGCCAGTGTGTTCCTACCTGAGCCACCCGGCCTGCAGTACAACATCTTTGAGGCGCGTGACAACACCTCCGTCACCTGCTCCCCACGATACTCCGGCAACACCACCATACTTGTCTGCGACATCGGCAACCCTCTCAAGATGCATACTGGGGTGTGTTCGGATAGGGGTGTTGTATAGAAGGCCTCAATTATGCTTTTGTTTATTTATATATGTCTGTGTGTTTGTATTTTTGTGTTTATTTAATTTGTAGGTCTATCAGGATGTATGGTGAGGTGTGTATGGATGTGGGTGTTGTATAGAGAACCTCAATTTTTTTCTTTTTTTTGTTTTTTTCCGTATATCTGTTTGTATTTCTATATTTCTGTATTGTTCCTGTCCATGTGTGTGTGTGTGTGTGTTAGTCTGGGTGTTGTATACAAGTTCTCAGCTACACTCTGTACTAATCTATATTTTTTTTTCTTTTCTCCTGTTCTGTAGTTTGTATTAATCTATATATTTTTCTTCTCTACTGTAGTTTCCTTGATTTATACTGTCACTCTCTCTTCTTTTCCATAATGTTTTTTTCCTTTCAATTTCATTCTTGTTAGTTTTGTTAGTCAGTGTGTTATGGTGAAGACAAACAACCTTTTAAGAATCTTAGGCTCTCATACTGTTTACAATTCATTCTTTACCTTCTTAATCTCTCCATCACATGCATTTACAGTATTTAGTGTGTGTGTGTGTGTGTGTGTAGTAGTAGTAGTAGTAGTGGTGGTACTGATGTATTGAAAGAAAGTGTATATATATGTGTGTATATGTTGTGTGCTGTGGTGAAGAACGTTATGATCTGGCACTGCTTGAAACACACTCTTAATACTTGCAATCCTTCCACCACAGGTCCACTTTGCCATGTTCTTCCAACCCCAACCCTCCACGCTGGCAGACGACCGCATACAGTTTGATGTGGTGGCCAACAGCACTATCTCAGAGGCCGCCCACACTAGTGCCGACAACTTTGTGCAAAAGATTGTGATGCTGGGTGCTGACGTCAACCTGGTGCTGTACGGGTGAGTGAGGCAGGCTGGTGGGGATGGCTGGCTTAATATTTACTGGTACTCTTAAGAGCTGTCTGTAAAGCTGGCTGTATATATGGGTAAGTGTTTGGTATACAATATACATTACCCTCTTGAGTTTTATGCTTGGTTTCTTCCACAAGCATAGTGCTAAACTTGAGTATTGCAAGGCTAGGAGTGATGCAGCAGTGTGGCATGGCTGTGGCACCCCAACCTTTATCATTATCATCTTTATCATTATTATCTTTACCACCACCTGTACAACATCACCTACAACAGGTCTGTACTGCTCTGACAACCACCACCACAATCACCACTTCCCTTCTCCCACAGCTCCTCCACTCCTGAGAACATCGCCTACAACAAGAGTCTGTATAGCTTTGAGACTTACCAGCATGAGGATGAGTTGGGGCCGGAGGTGCTGCACATCTTTGCTGTGTCCAACAATGGCGCGTCCAGACTCACTGAGACAGAATTTGTCATCCTGTGGCCACTCAAGGCAGTCAATGGTGTGTGTGTGTGTGTGTGTGTGTGTGTGTGTGTGCGTAGGCAATAGGAATTAACTAACTATGATTTAAGATGGCAACTGTGTAAACTTGTATTATTTTGGTCATTAAAACTAAGACATGATTAAAAAAAAATATGTACATACATACATACATACCAAGGATGTCTCCCTCAAAGGACAGCCTTGGTATTTAACACAGCAATAGGCAATGATCTCATGTGTTTCCAGATAATTTAAGAAAGTAATAATGCAAAAATATATTACTTAGGCCTCTAAAATTATCTCTCACTATGATTCAAGAGAGCAAGAGTTGTGATGGTTATTAATCTTGTGTTGTATTTCCAGGAGAGAGTTATTTGCTGTATTTGTTGGAGCAGCCACACGTCACTGGGCCAGGATCTTGTGCCTTTGTTCCTGACACCAATCCCCTGCAGCTTGAGGTGTGTGGTGATGGTGGTGGTAGTAGCTGTAGTATTAGTGTGTAATAATAATAAATAATAATAATAAACGGTTTATTATTTAGGCAGTTGACAAACTGAAAATGTACATAGGGGATGGGGAAAAACTTAACATTAATCCTAACGGTAAGACTAATCTAGGAGGTAAATACTATTGATTGATGGCTCGCACCATGGTGGGAATCGCACTGAGTCTGTACCGGTCCGTGCGCGGCGCCTTCAGGGGCGTTATTTTGTTGTGGTGTCTGGTGGCACGGACAGGGCGAGGCGCGTCGGGCGGCAGCATGTCTCTGAGACGCGGATGATGCAGTAGTCCCTTCCCAAACTTCTCCAGAGCCTCTCGGTGCCTGGTGGATATTCTGGACAGACTCAGGGTGGTCAGGGCTTCTTCATAGGTGGTGTATGCAGGGCCAAGGATGACCCTGCACGCCCTTTTCTGCACACTCTCTAGCTGTAGCTGTTGAGTGTGTGTGAGGGAGGAGGACCACGCTGGGGAGGCGTACATGAGTTTGGGGAGGATGAAGGTGAGGTACACCCCCCTTAACTCATCTGTCGGCGTCCCCAGCGACCTGAGTCTGCGCAGCATGTACAGCCTGTAGGTAGCTGATCTCACGGTGCTGGCGACATGCTGCTTCCAGGTCAGCTGGTCGTCCACCGTGACTCCGAGAAGCTTGGCACATTGGACCACCTGGAGGGGGTGAGGGCCCACTGTGAGCCGGGGAGGGGGCACTGGTACAGAGGAGGTACAGAAATGCATCACCACAGTTTTGCTGTGGTTGATGGTCATCCTGCTCTCCTCTGTCCACGTCTGCAGTCGCTCCAGAATTGCTTGCAGTGGCGAGTAGTCTGGGTTCTTGGTGGAAACTGGGACGCCCACGGTGCAGTCGTCCACATACTTCCAGCGATGGGGGGTGTCGGTGAGGGCGTCGTTGATGAGGAGGAGGAAGCATAGAGGACCCATCTTGGTCCCCTGGGGGACTCCACATGTCAGCTGTTGGAAATTAGAGACAGAGCCCTGATAGCGAACGGCCTGACGTCTCCCTGTGAGGAAGTCGGCTAGCCACGCTATCAGATTAGGAGGGAGACCCAGACTTACTGCCTTGCTGATGACAACAGTGTGATCAACTAGATCAAAGGCTTTTTTGAAGTCGACAAAAGCAACAGCTAGAGAGGTGTTTCGCTTGTCCAGGTGGCTGTGGATGAATTCAAGGAAGCTGGTCAGGTAATGTGAGGTGGAGGTGGCTTTAATATTTCCGAATTGTCTGATATCCACGGTGTTACAAATTTTGGTGTATGCCCAGTCATATACAAAATCTTCACAAATAAGGCTAGGGATGGGGGTGATAGAGACTGGCCTGAGGTCATTGAGTGACTGAGGACTGGAAGTTTTGGGGATGGGAGTGACATAAGATGTCTTCCAGTCCGCGGGCAAGAGTGTTGGGAGAGTGAGGCGTTTATTATGGAGCATAGCGGTGTTGCTAGCTCTACAGCAAATTCCTTGTAAATTTTTATAGGAAGGTCAGTGGGTGTGGTGGATCTTGGTTTAAATTTAAGTATTCTCTTAAAAACATCCATCGCCTGGACAGTGTGTGGAGGGGAGGGAGCGGGCAGATAGGCAGGAAGCGGAGTGGTGTGGAGGGGAGGAAAGGAAAGGTTTGTGTGTGTGTGTGTGTGTGTGTGTGTGTGTGTGTGTGTGTGGTGAGGGTAGTGGAAATGTGTGTGTTCTTATCTAATTGTTTTCATCTAATTGTATTTTTATAGGGTAGAGTCTAAGCTCATAATGTCCCATCTTTTGAAGTTAATTTATCATGTTTATCTTCAAAGCTGTGTGTGTATTTGTGTGTTGGTGGTTGTGTTGATGCATTGGAAAAAAGTGTATATATGTGTGTGTATGTTTATATATGTATGTAGTTTGGTATATAACTCTCTCTCTCTCTCTCTCTCTCTCTCTCTCTCTCTCTCTCTCTCTCTCTCTCTCTCTCTCTCTCTCTCTCTCTCTCTCTCTCTCTCTCTCTCTCTCTCTCTCTCTCTCTCTAACACCTCTCCATTTCTTTGCAGCTGAACCAAGAGACTTCCACAACAAGGCTCCTAAAACTTCAAAGTAGGGAGAAGGAGAAGGAGAGGAGGGAGGAGGAGAGGATAACACTGGAAGAGGAAGGGAGGATACTGGTGGAGGAGGAAAGGACCTACACTCAGTCTGGAGGAGGAGGAGGAGGAGGAGGAGGAGGAGGAGGAGGAGTGTTGCTGGAGGAGGAGGTTGGAGAGAGCAAGGAAACATCTGGTGGAGGGAAAAAGGAAACTTATTATGAGGAAACATCCTTTACAACTTACACTACTGGAGGAGGAGAAGGAGGAGGAGGAGGAGGAGGAGGAGGAGGAAGAGGAGGAGGTAACTACTCTTCCTCCTCTTCAACTTATTCCTCTTCCTCTTCATCAAGCAGGACATTCACTTCCTCTTCCTCTTCTTCGTCAAATTATGGCTCCTCTTCTGGTTCTTCCTCTTCCTCTTCCTCCTCCTCCTCATACGGGTCTTCTGGTCATCTCAGTAGGAGGACGAGGGAAGTTGATGACTCACAGGATTGGGAAAGCATGGTAAGTAGTCAGTAGTCAGTAGTAGTAGTAGTAGTAGTAGTAGTAGTAGTAGTAGTAGTAGTAGGAGGAGGAGAAGGAGGAGGAGGAGGAGGATAAGATGTTGCATATTACAGTGAAAAAGTGAAGGAAAAGTATTTGTAACTATTAATATTGTCCGTTAACTCACTGTATTACTATTGTTCCTTGACTCAGTGTATTAACCATTTAATTTCACTGCAACATACAACAATTCATGACAATAAAAGCTCAGCACAAGATCTTTAAAGCACTGATGAAAAAGGAAAGTGGAATCAAAGAATAAATTTTCCCTAGTTTAGGCAGCATAATGTTTAGAGTTCACAGTATGACACAAAGGGTGGTCTGAGTGGTAAATGATTCCTGGAAGATGTGTCAGGTAGCAGCGAAAGTTTACTTATTTATTTATTTTTATTTATTTATTATTTACTCATTTTTATGAAGGAGGGGCATCGGCTAAGGACAACAAAATTATAATAAAAAAAGGGCCACTGAGGTGCCGGTCCCCAACCAAAGTCAAAAGCAGGTGTCAAAAGTTAATTAAAGGATAAGTGTGTCGAAGCTTTTGCCTCTTCCACCCCACAGATTAGTAACTGTGGCATGACTCACTGCATCAGGATCCGCTGCACAGCCGGCCCCCTGGAGGAGCAGGACATCGTGTTTGTGTATGTGCGCTCACGCCTCGTCCTGGCCACGCTGCAGGAGGTGAGGCATGGAGAGAGAGAGAGAGAGAGAGAGAGAGAGAGAGAGAGAGAGAGAGAGAGAGAGAGAGAGAGAGAGAGAGAGAGAGAGAGAGAGAATTTACATTACCTCAAAGAAATATACACAAAAATATAAGCTTTTAGTCTCACTGGAGGAGGTAAGACAGAGAGAGAGAGAGAGAGAGAGAGAGAGAGAGAGAGAGAGAGAGAGAGAGAGGGAGAGAGAGAGAGAGAGAGAGAATTTACATTACCTCAAAGAAAAAATACACAAAAATATAAGCTTTTAGTCTCACTGGAGGGGGGTAAGAGAGAGAGAGAGAGAGAGAGAGAGAGAGAGAGAGAGAGAGAGAGAGAGAGAGAATTTACCTTACCTCAAAGAAATATATACAAAAATATAAACTTTTATTCTCACTGGAGGAGGTAAGACAGAGAGAGAGAGAGAGAGAGAGAGAGAGAGAGAGAGTAATAGACACTGCATTACCTCAAAGAAAAACAAGCTTATTCCCCCCTTTATTCCACCCCTGTTCAGTGTGTTTGCAGTGCTCAATTAATCATGTTCTCTCAGTTTCTGTCTTAAGCTTAGTATCAATTAAAACTTTACTTTTATCTGTCTGAACTAAGCTTTCATTCCTCAGTGCTCTGGGCCTCCCTGGTGCCCATTTTAAGCTTAAGAGTGGCTTTCCTCTTATAAGCTTTTCCCTGTGTGCCATCCATTCCTTAAGATGTCTGTCAGTTTCATTCTAGAAGCCTAGCAATGTGTTTTTTGGTCTTTTAAGTTTAGCATCATTTGGGAGCATCATTTTTCTCATAAGCTTACTCCTGTGTGCAATCCAGGCCTTAAAATGTCTGTTGATTTCACTCCATAAGCTTGCCAATGCATTTTTTGAGTCTGTTTTAAGCTTAGTGTCAACTAGGAGTGTCATTACTGTCATAAGCTTACCCCCAGTCCTTTAATTGTCTGTCATTTCCCCTCCAGAAGCTTGGCAATACATTTTTTTTTTGGTATAGATGAAGCAAAATTTTTTGTATCCACTCCTTATGTTTACTACACCCATTCTTGGCTTTATTTCAGGAGTCCCTGGTACGTATCCCTGGCCAGTATGTGTCTTTTCTTGTTCCCTCTATGTAACACACACTGACTGACACTTATACTTGTCTATTATATCTGTGTGCTGTGGGGAATATTGTGGGTTGACTTGACTCCTGAGTGAATATGTCTTGTGTCTGTTGTGTGGTGGTGTGACTGAAGCATTGTAGTGACTAGACTCTGAGATATTGACCTGAGGACTGAGGGATAGATTAATCATTGGAAAGATGGAAAAGAAATGGGTGAAAAAATACTGTAAAACTAAGGTATGTAGAAAGGGAAGAAATAGGATTAAAAAAGAAGAGAAAGAGAGAGAAAGAAATGGGAGATTGAAAAAGTTATAAAAAATTATTGAAACACTAAAATATGAAGGAAAGCAAGAAACATAATTAAAAAGAAGAAGAAAAAGGGAGTGAAAGAAATGAGAGGATAAAGAAATGAGAAAAAGATTGAAAAAGGAGTCAAGACACATCAATATTTTTCCCGGCACTGTTAACCTCTGCCAAAACTTAACTAATGCACTATATTTTCTTGGATTTCATTAATATCCACTACTTTTTGAGAGACTGAGAACTAAAGATTGGTTTGAATAGATTGGTTTTGTTATGATTTATCTATAATTTTTCACCTTTTTTTTCCCCATGGTGGTATTTTTTTGTTGTTTTTACATAATTTGAAAAGGAAATTGTTTTTTGTTTTTATATCTTGTCTTTTATGGAGTGTACATTTATTTTTTTCTCTTTTGTTCCTAGACCATTAAATATTTTTGTCCATGTGAGGAAAGGTGAATGGTGAAAGATTAGAGAGAGAGAGAGAGAGAGAGAGAGAGAGAAAGAGAGAGAGAGAGAGAGAGAGAGAGAGAGAGAGAGAGAGAGAGAGAGAGCGAGAGAGAGAGAATAAATGAATGAATGAGAGACAAAATGCGTAATATATTTAATTCATCAGCGACAGAAAGTGTGAAGACAGAACTGCATTTTTCATTATCTTTGTCAACATTTATTATTTCTCCTCGCTTTGAAATCAAGAAAATTTACTGTAATCATTCCTTTCTCTCAACCAGACAAGGAAACAAGCCTTATCTCATTTTCTTAGACAGTCTATCTCTATCTCTTTCTCTAAGCCATGCAGGGAAACAAGCCTTACCTCATCTTCTAAGTCAGTCTATCTCTTTCTCTAAGCCAGGTAGGGAAACAAGCCTTATCTCATCTTCTAAGTCAGTCTATCTCAATCTCTTTCTCTCATCCAGTCAAGGAAACAAGTCTTACCTTCATCTTCTAAGCCAATCTGTCTCTATCTCTTTCTCTCAGCCAGGCAGGGAAGCAAGCCTTACCTTTATCTTCTAAGTCAGTCTATCTCTGTCTCTTTCTCTAAGCCAGGCAGGAAAACAAGCTCCATATTCATTGCATTAGCCAGTCATGTTTGATTTTATTTCCAAGCCAGGCAGATAATATATTCCATCTTCATTTCATAAGAAAGCCATGTTTCATCTTTATTTCTAAGCCAGGCAGGACAAAATATTATCTTCATCTTCAAAAGCCAGTTCTTTTTTATCCATTTCTCTAAGCCAGACAGAGTAATGTATCCTATCTTTATCTTCTAAGCCAGCTATTTTTTTATCTATTTCTCTAATCCAGGCTAGGTAATATCTATCTTTATCTTCTAAGCCAATTCTTTCTTATCTATTTCTCTAAGTCAGGCAGAGTAACATATCATATCTTTATCTTCTAAGGCAGCTATTTCTTATCTATTTCTCTAAGTCAGGCAGAGTAATGTATCCTACTTTATCTTCTAAGCCAGCTATTTCTCATCTGTTTCTCTAAATCAGGCAGAGTAATGTATCTTATCTTTATCTTCTAAGCCAGCTATTTCTCATCTATTTCTCTAAATCAGGCAGAGTAATGTATCCTACTTTATCTTCTAAGGCAGCTATTTCTTACTTATCTCCAAAGCCTGGCCACCTCTTATTCATTTCTCTGTAAGCCAGGCAGAGTAATGTATCCTGTCCTTATACTCTTAAGCCAGTCATTTCTTGTTTTTATTCTTAAAACCAGATGATGTCTTGCATAATATTTCCTTGTATTGATAAGTTATGAGGATTTTTTTTTGCTATGATTGTGTTTTCTTGAAGATTATTTATATTTTTACTTTGTTTGTAATTAGTTTTCTGACCTGATTTCCTCTTGATGTGACCTTTACTATTCATTATTAACCCATCATGACCTCACAGGAAGAGATCATAAGGTCAGCTGAAGCCTTTTTGACCTTGATTTTGTATGTAACCTTTGTCATTTGTACCAGGTATTTAGTGTGTGCACTTAACACACACACACACACACACACACTCAGATATCCTAACACAGTAGCAGTCGTCATAACACAATAACACATAACACCCTGACAACAGCAGCTCTCCACCTCTCTTCTGTTCCCCATGTCACCTGTCACTCACCCTACACCTCCCTCCACACTGCAGTACCCCTATGATGACGTTAGCATCACCAGTCGGATGGTCGCCCCCGTGTCACCTCTCTTCCCTACGGTGTCAGTCCACGAGACCTTGAGGTGAGTGTGGGTTCTTCTGTTGGAATTAGTGCAAGAGGTGGTTAATGTGCTGTGTTCTTTCACTGGTAAACTCACGAATTCTTTAATTATTTCAGTTTTCTTCCTGTTATATTTATTTTGTGTTTATTAGTGCAAGAGTTGATTTGTGTCTTTGTTCTTTCATCTTCTTTAATTGGTAAACCCTGGAATGCTGGTTTGTTTCTGTTTTTTTTTTGTTTTTTTCATCTTCTTTTGTTATTATGTTCTTATTAGTGCAAGAGGGGGTTTATTCTGTGTTCTTTCATCTCTTTCATTGGTAAACTCTGGAGTGGTCTATCTCTCTGTTACTGTTTTTCTGGTGTTCTGTCTTTTTTTATGCAGGAGTTAACCAGTTATCTATACACTGTACATCCTCTTTGCATCATATTATTGCAAGATTTGACTAGTGTCTTTATGTTTTTATAATCTTTCATTCTTTCACTGGTAAACTGTGGAACTCTGGAAGTTTTTGCTCTTCAACCTTGCATCATTATTCTGTTTACCTTAGTAATGCAAGAATTAATCAGTATACATATGATAAAGAAATAGAACCTCACCAATTTAGGTCAAGCCTTGTGTACTTACGGGCCTGAACATACACAACAGTAGATAATCATAAATAGACTGGAAGGAGAAGTGACAGAGGCAAGGAGTGTATGTCAGCAGAGGGAAACACTGGATAAAACATACAGGCAGGATCACAGTAGTACAGTTTAGGGTTTATTGTGAACTTCAACTACATAAACACCCACAGATACAGGTAATCATGAACAAACTAGGAGGAAGAGATGATAGAAGTAGGAAGGAAACACTGGATAAGACACACAGACAGGCCCACACTATTACAGTTTAGGGTCTATTGTAAACTTCAGCTACAGAGACATACACAAATTTAGATAACCATGAATAGACTAGAAGAAGAAATGATAGAAATAAGAAGGAAAGATTGGATAAGACACACAGACAGGCCCACACCACAACTAGGTCACCCCAGGTCAGCACACACACTTACCTGGCCATGTTGTCCCCCAGGTGAAGACAAAGGACGTCACCACCCCTGTGTCTCCTGCCAAGTCCCTGGATGAGGCCCCTGCTGTGCCCTGGTGGGTCATCATCCTGGCAGTGCTGGCTGGCATCCTCATCTTGCTGCTCATCATACTCATACTGTGGAAGGTGAGGGAGAGAGAGAGAGAGAGAGAGAGAGAGAGAGAGAGAGAGAGAGAGAGAGAGAGAGAGAGAGAGAGAGAGAGAGAGAGAGAGAGAGAGAGAGAGAGAGAGAGAGAGAGAGAGAGAGAGACTGTATGTGTGTGTGTGTTAAGTTATTCTTTTCATATGTATGTTAAATTATCTCCTTTCATACTCATAATGTGGAAGATGAGACATGCAGAGAGAGAGAGAGAGAGAGAGAGAGAGAGAGAGAGAGAGAGAGAGATAAACTGTATATATGTGTGTGTGTGTGTGTGTGTGTGTGTGTGTGTGTGTGTGTGTGTGTGTGTGTGTGTGTGTCTCAAATGATTTCCTTTCAGAATGAGCAACAGGGAACAGAATAGGATGCCTCCCCTTAGAGACAACTTCAAACCTTTATACATTCACCTTTCAATATACAATATCTGGGACAGTGAGAGCACAAGAACACAAGGGTTGGTGCCGGAAGCCATCAGGCCCACACATGCATGAAACACACCTGCCTGTTTCTACCTGTCACCCTCATCCATACACCGGTCTAGTCTTCTTTTAAAGCTCCCTAATGATAAGCACAGCAGGAGATATTATTAGTTACTTGTAAAGAAAAGAATCTTTTTTTCAGATCAGATCGTATAAAAAACACTTCATTGATTCAAGTAGAGTAATAAGTAATGAATAATAAGTCTCTCATGAAATCACACATAGTAAATATTGTTAGTAGTTTGTAAAGAGAAAGAATCTGTATATGTATATATATATATATATATATATATTTTTTTTTTTTTTCAGATCAAATAAGATAAAAAAGACATTTCAATTATATAAATAGAGGAATGATTACAAGTGATAACTCCCTCATGAAATCACACACATAGTAAATATTATTAGTAGTCTGTAAAGTGAAACAATCTATTTATTTCATTTGCTATACTAAATCAGATTAAATAGCAAACATTTATGATACAAAACAGAGTAAAACCTAAATAGAAAACCATACCAAAACATTCATAAATCAGTAAGAAGCAGCTTGAAGATAATTTAGTGTTAGTTAAGCCAAAGTATTCAATAAAACAAATCAAAACATTCACAAATCAGTAAAAATTAACTTAAAAATGATCTAGTGTTACTTAAGCTAGTAATGAAGAACAAAAAACATGAAGAAGACCCTGTATAGTATTTCATTTATTTATTTACTCATTTACTTATTTATTTACTTATTTCCGTCATAACTGTCCCCTCATCTCTCCCTCTCTCCGGCAGCTGGGTTTCTTCAAGAGGCGGCGACCAAAGTCTTCCTCTACCTCTTAAAACACACACTTCTTGCTGCCTCTGCTCCTCCCTCTTGTGCCTCATGTACGTGTGTGTGTGTGTGTATGAGAGAGAGAGAGAGAGAGATGTGTTTTTCCATTTCTAGTAGAGAGAGAGCTTGTTTTCTATTTCTTTTTAGAGAGAGAGAGAGAGAGAGAGAGAGAGAGAGAGAGAGAGAGAGAGAGAGAGAGAGAGAGAGAGAGAGAGAGAGAGAGAGAAATGTTTTTATTAGAGAGAGAAACTTGTTTTTCCATTTATTTTAGAGAGAGAGAGAGAGAGAGAGAGAGAGAGAGAGAGAGAGAGAGAGAGAGAGAGAGAGAGAGAGAGAGAGAGAGAAATGTTTTTATTAGAGAGAGAAACTTGTTTTTCCATTTACTCGTATTTTAGAGAGAGAGAGAGAGAGAGAGAGAGAGAGAGAGAGAGAGAGAGAGAGAGAGAGAGAGAGAGAGAGAGAGAGAGAGAGAGAGAGAGAGAGAGAGAGAATGTTCTTTGCATTTATATTAGAATGAGAGAGAGACTTTTTTCTATTTCTTTAGAGAGAGAGAGAGAGAGAGAGAGAGAGAGAGAGAGAGAGAGAGAGAGAGAGAGAGAGAGAGAGAGAGAGAGAGAAAGGCTTGTTTTTCCATTTCTTTTCTTTTCTTTTCTTTGTATAAAAGTGTTTTCTTGTTTTCTGTTTGTTTGATTGTCAATTTTCATCTTTTTAGTTTTATTCTTGATGTCTTAATTTTTTTGTCTTTTCTTACATTTTTTCCTTTTTATTACTTTTCTTTTTATTCCTTTGCTTCTTTTTATATATTTTTCTATGGCATTTTTCTTTAACTTAATCTTTCTTTTTATCTTTTATATATTTTTTTCATATTCTTTCTTCTTTTATGAATTTTCCTTGTATTTTGATTTGTTCTTGATTTTTTCATTTTTTGTTTGATTTTTTTGGATAATTTTAATTTTTTTTCAGTCTTTTCAGCAGTCATGAATTTTCCAACTACACTAACCATTCATTATGAGAGAGAGAGAGAGAGAGAGAGAGAGAGAGAGAGAGAGAGAGAGAGAGAGAGAGAGAGAGAGAGAGAGAGAGAGAGAGAGAGAGAGAGAGAGAGATGTACTTTATGAAATGTTGAAATATTAATATTCCTGTGATGTTTTGTCCATTAATTTATACAGTATGTGTATGTATTAACACACACACACACACACACACACACACACACACACACACACACACTCAGTCATGCACATATCCTCACATGCACTCAGTCTTAACCCACCTACTCACACACACACACACACACACACACACACACACACACACACACACACACACACACACACACACACACACACACACACACACACACACACACACACACTTATAATGCCTTAAGATAGTTCCAGAGTTGAGCAAGTCAACCTATGAAGAGAGATTAAAAATGTTGGAAATTCCTACCCCTGAAAATAGGAGAGAGAGAGAGAGAGAGGAGATTTAATAAACATCTATAGAATAATAAGTGTCATGGAAAATGTGAACAAAAAATGTTTTATAAATTTAGACACACAGAGTACAAGGGGACACAGTAAGAAGCTGAAGAAAGTTAACTGTAGAAGAGACATCAAGAAGTATCAAGAAGTATAGTTTTCCTCATAGAAGTGTGAACAAATGGAATGAACTCAGTGAAGACATTGTCAATGCCATAACTGTCCATGCTTTTAAGACCAAACTGGATAGACATAGAGACGGGATACTATGAGATTACTCCCCTTCCATAAACCACAACTAGTTAAATACTCCCTCACACACTCCCTCTCACACTCACTCACTCTCACCTCCCTCAGTGTGGTTACTTCAAGCGTCACCGGCCAGAGCAGGGTGGGAAGGCGGCGGATGATGCCCAGCCGCTCAATCCACCCCAGGGGCGTAATGGTCACCCCTGCAACCCTTACACCCGACCCATGTACCCAGGAGATGAGGCATTATGATCCACTGTAACCTGTTAGGAGGGCTGAGGCATTGAGAGTGTGTGTGTGTGTGTGTGTGTGTGTGTGTGTGTGTGTGTGTGTGTCAGTATTTGTGTATTTGTGTGTGAGGTATTGAAGTTAGTGTGTGTGTGTGTGTGTGTGTGTGTGTGTGTGTGTGTGTGTGTGTGTGTGTGTGTGTCAGTATTTGTGTATTTGTGTGTGTGAGGTATTGAGGTCAGTGTGTGTGTGTGTGTGTGTGTGTGTGTGTGTGTGTGTGTGTGTGTGTTCTGAAACATTTTGCTCTCTCACCATGACTATTTTCCAAGGCCACAGAGATGATTAGCAAGGTTTTCAAGAGTGTTTCTCCCCTTAACAATGTAGAAATGTTAGTTTTTCTCTAGAACCATAAAAAAAAAGCACACTTGAAAACCCATGTCACTTCAGATAGAGCCTTTTGAAAGTGGTGGAGGTCTGGTGTAGGAGCTGTGGTGTTTCTGAATCTGTTCCATTAAGTCAGTGTGTGTGTGTGTGTGTGTGTGTGAGACTCCTTAAGTATACATCACTGAATTGTACTTATTCAGAGAGAGAGAGAGAGAGAGAGAGAAAGAGAGAGGGGAGGGGGTGGGGAAAGGTAAAGAAAAGGAAGGAATTATGGAGAGAGAGAGAGAGAGAGAGAGAGAGAGAGAGAGAGAGAGAGAGAGAAAATGAAAAAAAAATCAATAAATACCAAAAACTTTAAGTCTTTAGCACTAACTTAAACTTTTCGCCCCCTTAATTTTTTTTTTTTTTTTATTTAATTTTTCGTCTTTTTGTATGTACATATATATGTTTTTTTTTTTTTCCCAGAAGCCAGCCAGCCAGTCTGTGCATAACAATAATAATAATAATAATAAAAAAAATGCTTTTCTTTATTTTTTTTCTTTTTATTTATTTATTTTTCTAACTTGATTCAGCGTGTTGTTTACTTAATTTTTGTTTGTTTGTTTGATTGTTTCTCTGTAAATAGTATGTGTAAATTTGTATTATAATATTTTACATTATTATTTAATTACACTTTAACAAATAAAAAATGTATGTAACTGAAGAAATTATTGTGATCCTTGGCCCAAATCATTCAGTACTTGCTATGAACACTTCTGCCGCGCTGTCTTTGGTAAGCTTTTATCAGTAAGTGTTGTGTTACCTGAATGCGTAATGTGTTGCTTGAATGCGTAAATTGTGACACAGCAGGTGAAAAGAGTGACATTTACGTCAGTCGGGTGAAAAGCATATGAATTATATGGGTTTCAATGAAAGGGAAGGTGAAAAGATGACATTTATAATATGGAAGGTGAAAAGATGACGCATTATGACAGGTTGGGTGGAAAGGGTAGATGGTGAAGGGGCAAGTGAAAAAGATGATATTTATGATGCTTTTTATGACAAGTTAGATGAAAAAAAATGACAGATTTTGACAG
The DNA here is from genome assembly GCF_035594125.1 of Scylla paramamosain. NCBI lineage: Eukaryota > Metazoa > Arthropoda > Malacostraca > Decapoda > Portunidae > Scylla > Scylla paramamosain. The sequence continues at coordinate 14,143,896 of NC_087190.1, forward strand.
GGTGGGTGAAAACAATGATAGCATTATATGAGCGTGGCACTGTTGATAAGCTAGATAGCCTAGCTAGGAGAGCCCGGGCAGAGTCGCCACAAGAAGAGGAAGAAGACTCAAAATGGACGGCTCGTGACAGGTAAGCTAAGAGATATTTGCCCTTTTTCTTCAGTTTTTCCGTCATGTCAGGACAGATGTGCATGGAGGATGACTGTTGGGAAGCTATAGCGTGTTTGTGGTGGTGGGAGGTGTTAGTGGCAGCCTTCAGGGAGGAGAAATGACGTTGTTACATATGTCCCAGATTGACGTCAGCCTTCCTTTACGACAGCAAGGCTCCACCTCTCGTCTTGATGGGGCTGTGGTGGTGTGCTGGTGTAATGGTGCAGTCTGTAGTGTCCCGAGGGTGGTGGTGGTGGTAGGCAGGTTATGTGGCTGTGGTGGTGCGGTGCTGCAGCCTCTGATGTCCAGTGGGTGGTAGTGGGGGTGGTGGTGTGGTGCTGCAGCCTCTAATGTCCGGTGGGTAGTAGTGGTGGTGGTGGTGGCAGGCAGGTTATGTGGCGATGGTGGTGTGGTGCTGCAGCCTCTAATGTCCCGAGGGTGGTGGTGGTGGCAGGCAGGCAGGTTATCTGGCTGTGGTGTGGTGGTAAAGCCTTTAGTGCCTTGAGGGTGGTGGTGGTGGTGGGGGAGCGTGGCAGACAGGTAGGTTACCTGGCTGGGTTTTAGTGAGGTGAGGCCTGTTGTTGAGGAAGGTCCTGGTGTGCTGGGGTGTCTTGAAGTTAACTGGACCTAATCATATCTTGGTAATTATCTTGAGGCCTTTCTTGCCCTTATTGTGCGTCTTTTGGGGTCTTTGTTTTCTTTGACTCCCAGATCACTTCAGAGTATTACAAAACGTGAATAGGAAGTGGAAAGCCAGATGTGAAAGGACTCAGGATAATTATTACACTTGTTTACCTAACCTGTGGCTTACGTTTTTCTTATTTATTTGTATTTACTCGTCTTTTTTTTTTTTTTATTTATTTATTTGTCTTTTTTCATTAGTTACTTATATTCACTTTGTCTTTTCTTGTTTATTTTTTACCATTCATTTATGTTTTTGCATGTCTTTTCTTATTTTATTTAGATTTTTTATAATTTATTTGTATTTATTCATGTTCTTTCCTTTTTTGTAGCGTGTGTTGCCTCAGTATACTGTACTGTAGTCCATGGGCCAGACACACACACACAGTTTAGGAAGAGTTACCATTAGAACTGAGTTAACTTTAATAGTCCTTATTTCAAAATACCCCTTAACACTTAGTGTACTGATGCTTTGCTATCACTGCCAGGTGAGCAGTGTTGTCAGTTGTCACCAGTTAAGATGAGTAACCTTAATACAGCAGAAGCTGTATCAGTTCCGTGTGCAAAATGTACAAGCACTGCAGACACCCACTGCCGGCAGGCTTGTGCTCACTGCTCAGCTGTGTTGTGGCACGCTTGCTGTGAACAGTGTGACTGTCATACACTGGCAAGTCTTGGGCATCAGGCTTGTTTGCTTGCATTTGGTTGTCACTGATTTAAAGATAAGGTGCCTTCCCAGCTGTTTGAGGGTGGTGGGGTTATACCTGGGTCCCCTACCCCCTCCCACCTTCAGTAAATTGCATACCTTCTTATTTAGCCTGCCACTTCTTCCTTTGACTTTCATGATAGTTGGAAAGAAGATGATTGGAGAGAAAAAGATATGAAATCCTGTCTTACTTCAAGCATAAGCACTCCTCATGATAGCATGTGCTCTGCCAGCTGGCACATTTCACCTGGTGTCCCAGTGTCTGGATGCCTGAGAAAGACCACACCTGCCACAGACAGGCACATAGGACATGAGTTTGCCAAGACTCCCTGCATCACAGGCATTGAACTCAAACAAGGGGCATGAGATGGAATTTGGAAAGCACATGCTGTTATGAGTAGTGCAACACTCCCCGCTTTATACAGACTCGTATGCTCCAGTATTTTCTTCCACCTCGTGCATGCTTGATGCAGGACAAGATTTTATGTCTTTTCCTCTCCAATCATCATCTTTTCAATCATCCTGAAAGTCAAAGTAAGAAGTAGCAGGCTAAAAATTGAGGCATGCAATTTATTGAAGGTGGGAGGGGGTAGGGGCACCCAGTCTAATCTCCCCCTTTAAACAGTTGGGAATTCCCCCTTGAAATCAGTGACATGTCCAAAAGACTTGTCAGTGTATGATAATCCCCTACAAGTTACAATAGGATGCTGGAGGCGTGCATTTATTACAGCTCTTTACCAAGGAGACTAGCTGATGTCTAGTCTTGCAACTCTCTGTGGTTACTGTAGTTTTATTCTATATTCTTTTACATTTAAAGAAATTTTAAAGAAATGCTGTGTTTCTGAGGCTGGAACAGATTAACTGTATTTATGTCAGTTTCAATGGAAAAAAACTGTTTCATTTCAGTTTGTGAACTGTCTTGGAATGGATTAAGTTTGTGTACCGAAGTTCCACTGTAATCCATTTTTCAGTTTATGGAATGCCTTGTTGATACTGCTGGATGAGCAGGTGAGAGTCAGTGTGACTTACCGTTTGAGCAGAGTAGCCTTAACAATCCAGGATGAGCAGGTGATGGTCAGAGTTAGTTACCATTTAAGCTGAGTAACCTTAATCTGATAACCATTTGTCCTCAGAGTATGTTAGGGATTAGTGTAAGTTACTCAACTGACTTTAGTAACCTTAGTAATCCTCATTTCTGAATACCCTTCGTCTGTTGTTTATGGAATGTTTTGCTGATATTATCAGGTGAGTAACTCTGGGTTAGTGTAGCTCATTCAATCTGCTAAACAAGGCAGGACACACTGTTATCTGTGGAGGACAGTTTGTGATGCAGATGAGTGACAGTCTGCCACAGGATACATATACAGCTGGTCTGTCTCCACAAAGATTATTGCTAATCTACTAGTAGGTACAGAACAAGGTCAGGTTTTAGTAGCCTGATGTACAGAAAGTAGAGATGTATTTGATATTGACTTGCCCAGGTTTATTCCCCTGACTATATAATGAAATAAATGAAAATTTTAGTGATTCATTGTAAAGCTGTCATGTGTAAAGATGACACTGATTATAATAATCTGTACTGTGTTCCTCAGTACAGCCAAGCCACGCTGCATGCTGCCTTGGATCAGTTACGAGCCAGAAGACATCTCTAAGACCAGTGAAGTGCCCTGCATGCCCATAACTGTGCCTTTGATCAGACATTAAGCATGTCTGACCCACCCAGAGTTGTAGTGAACAGTGCACTACGTATTGGGTTGCTCATCAAACCAACAAGCTGCTGAGGGGTGTTGAATTGACATGACAGAGATACCACCACACACTACACAGTCAGGTCATACTGAGGTGTCACACCTCTGCTGCATCAGTGGTCCTCACGCTGCCTTACATCATGCACTCTTTTTGCCTCAAGCAGACTTGCAACCCTTCCCCTTCACCAACTTTGTGATATATAAAACATGCATTTTTCAGTTTACATTATAGCACTGTGTAGGAAAACAAAGATTTTTGCTTGGATTAAATTAAATTAAGCAAATAACACAGGCATGATAAACCATTGTACCAAAATGTACCTCTTGGAGTCGTCATTTTATTACAAACATTCCTTCTAACTAATAACTTTAAGGCAGATGACCTCCCTCTTCTGCATTCTTACGTCCCCCTGCATGGGTGCACCCCATATTTAGGGAACACTGCTTTGTAACAGTACGTAGTTCACTGCCTTGACAGGTGACGTGAGAGAGTACGGAGCCAGGTGGTCATAAGGTCTTGCAGTGACCTTCAGTCTGGGTTAGTGCCATACCGTGGATTATGGCTGCTCTGGCTGCAGGAACAACTTGTGTTGGTGTTGTCATATTGAGAGAAAAGTTGTGTACCCTCCTGTGCCATCTGTGAAGGCATTGGAGGCCAGTGTAGTGATGCAGGTACATGCCACTGGTGCTAGATTGTGACCTGACTGCCCAGTGTGTGGTGGTAAATCTATGTTAATTCAGTAGCCTGTTAGTTTTATGAAAGTAATGATTTCAGTGGACTGCTTGCTTCAGTGTGTGCTGGTCAGATGGACTTTGCCTGTTAGTGTTTGCCTGTTAGTTTTGAAAGTAATGATTTCAGTGGACTGCTTGCTTCAGTGTGTGCTGGCCAGATGGACTTTGTTGTTAAAGGTACGAGTTGTAAGTGAGCAGGGCACTCACTGGCCTAGGAGGGGAAAATTTGGGCCAGTATTGATTCAATGCAGTGTACAGCTTAGCAGTGCTCAGAAACACGGCAGTGCCTACAAGTTGTTCAGTGTGATCCTTAAGTATGTGGACTTTGAAAGTCAAACTTCCATTCATTTTATTATAAGATCAGGGATATAAAGAACCGTTATCAAATATTTGTTTTTCGGGCTATTAAAATCTAACCTTGTTATACGAGTAATCTTTGTGAAAAAGGACTTAGTATGTACTGTTGGTAGGTTATCTATGAAAGTCAAACTTCCATTCATTTTATTACAAGATCAGGGATAAACTTCCATTCATTTTATTATAAAATCAGGGATATAAAGAACTGTTATCAAATATTTGTTTTTCGGGCTATTAAAATCTAACCTTGTTATACGAGTAATAATCTTTGAAAAAGGACTTAGTATGTACTGTTGGTAGGTTATCTACATTAGAAAACTTCCCCATAGCCATAATGTTGTCCCTGGGGTTATAAAATAATATTCAAGGTATGTGTACTGGACTGAATGAATCACATTGACCTGGTGTTCATCTGCCCGAGTGACAAGGGGCTGTTCACTACAGAGACAAAGGTACTACAGAAAGGGCGGAGTTGCAGGCGCTGAAAGTGTAAAGTATAAGTAGTACATTTGTGTCCGTCTGGCTCATGGATTACTTACGCCGTGGGAGTCGCCTGTGGTTCGTAAACATACTGTGGGGGACATCCTGTGGGTCTGTGGTGAGGAGAGAGAGAGAGAGAGAGAGAGAGAGAGAGAGAGAGAGAGAGGGGGGGGGAGGGGAAGAGTGGAAGGAATAAACAATAAAGTCTTCCTACTTATTTCTTTGTGTTTACATTATTTCCTTAATTTCAATTCATTTCTAAATAATCTCTTATGCAGGTCTTCAATTTTTGACCACCACTTCTCTCAGTGGACCTTTATTTTATTTTTTATCTTTTTATTAGATTTTTGTTGCCCTTCGCCGGTGTCCCTCCTACATAAAAAAAAAAAGTGCTTGTTCTTCAGCGCCGCTTGAATAATACGTCTCCACCACAGCTAGGCGAGGCGGCGGCGAGACGATGAGGTGACGTAAGGCTGGCAGTGGGACGAGGAGATGGTGACGCGGGGCTTGGCGTAGGACAAGGCGGTGACGGGAATCTAGTGGCGGCGAGAGGACGAGGTGGTGACGAGAAGCTGGCGGCGGAGAGAGGTTTGACGCAGCGAGAAGACGAGGGCAGTAACTGACGAACCAGCGAAGATGTAGATAGAGTCTTGTTGCTTGTAGTGTAGTGCATGGACTGGGAACACTAGCAGTGGCGATGTGCAAGAGGTAGTGGTGCAATGGGTACCTGTACGAGGAGGGAACTTTAGTGGTGGGGACAGCCGCGCGGCGTGGTTGGCGTGGCAGGACAAGTGGTGGTGAGGGAGGCTTGGGTGGGTTTATCCGCTGGGTCTCCCCGCTCCCCGTTCATCACCCTTTGTCTTGCCAAGCTCTCCGCCACGCTGATCCATCCCACTGAGTACCTAGAATTACTTAGACATGATTTATTCCCTGTGTATCTACGACTTATCTCAAAATAAACGTCAGAACTTGCATCACGTGTCTTGTTCATCCCTCGCTGACTGATAGCAGAGCAAGGAGCATGTCACTTAAAACTGCTGGTACACGCCTCCAGCAGTGAGTGAGTAATGTGTATTGAGTGTTTTCAGCCTGTGTAAGTGTACCGAGTGTAGCAGTGCAGCCAGCCAATCACATCAACCTTCCCTGCCGCACCTTGCACAGCGTAGCGTGTTATTACAGCACAGCATCCCCACCGTTCCACTGCAACAAAAACACTGCATTGTCATATATGTATATTACCTTTCATTATTCTTTATTCTTTTTTTTTTTTTTTAAGTGAAGGAGCTATGTGACATTAGAACAGATAAGAATGAATAGCAACGACAATGACGCGTATAACAATTAGTATAAAATTTAATATTACGTAAGAGAACCAAGGTGGTGAAATAGACTGAGATATACTTCCGGAATTCTGCAGTAATACCCTTGTCTGCTTTCACTAACACAATACACCGTTATCGAGCTAAGGAATTCATCAGACAGAGTGAGGAAGAGTATTAGCTGCCAGAGTGGGGAAGAGTATTAGCTGCCTGGATGTTGTGTTGTGTAAACTGGGAGGCGTCCATGGTGGGAGGCGGCGGGGCGACTGGGAGACGCGACACGATCGACAGGACAGCGCCGCGTAGATCTACAAGAGAGAATGGAATAGTTACACGATGCATGACGAAAGTGAAATGATTGTGAGTGTATAATTTACTAACATTTACATAAAAATACTCATGAGAGAACTGTTCTTACGAGATAAAGCTTTTTAATGTACGGAGCTTGGAAATTAACCAGGCAGGAGCAAGATACTGGGCAGGAAAAGAAATAAACATTACGTAGCCTAAAATAGTAAAACTGGAGCCTAGTACGGCTGACTATACGTCTATAGAGAAAGACGATAACAGTTTAGCTCGTATCATGGATGCCATAACTAGGTAGGTGAATAAATAGAACCATTACATACACACATTACGAAGCCTGGAAGCATTGGTCAGGCAGCGATGAAGGGGAGGCTGCGGCTCTGATTACATTACGTAGCCTATAATAGTAAAACTGGAGCCTAGTACGGCTGACTATGCGTCTATAGAGAAAGACGATAAAAGTTTAGCTCGTATCATGGATGCCATAACTAGGTAGGTTAATAAATAGAACCATTACATACACACATTACGAAGCCTGGAAGCATTGGTCAGGCAGTGATGAAGGGGAGGCTGCGGCGCTGATTACATTACGTAGCCTATTACATTACGTAGCCTATAATAGTAAAACTGGAACCTAGTACAGCTGATTATGCGTCGATAGAGAAAGACAATAACAGTTTAGCTCGTATCATGGATGCCATAACTAGGTAGGTTAATAAATAGAACCATTACATACACATATTACGAAGACTGGAAGCATTGGTCAGGCAGGGATGAAGGCGAGACTGCGGCGCTGATGGGAGATACACGAGAAAATTGCTTTATTATACTAGTTACATTTTTTTTTCTCTTAACAGTCAAGAAGCTGTACGCGGCAGCTGAGGATAAATATAAATGAATAGCAACAGCAACACAGGTCAAGAACGGAAACACCTGCCCAACACAAGAATGCCGACGAAGGGGGAAGACGAGAATAATCTTCCCAGTTCCCACTTCGCGGCTCGCAACACTATAGGAAAATGAAGGGTGGCCTTCGCGAAGCCTCTACCAGACTCCAAGGGTTACTGACTGTGTATTGCATGCCTAAGTGTACACATCACGAGTCTAATTGTACTCTGGTGGTTGAATATGGTGTAAACTGAATCCTACTTTGTTTTCCATCTTCCCTTCAACTCCTCTCATACTCTGAAACACTCTAGCGCCGCATCTCCACCCCTTTCAAAAGGTTATAAAGTCTAAATGAAGTCAGTGATTTTAAAGTGTTTATACAGTTCTGGTGACATTTGCGTGATTTGTATATTATCAACAAGAGAATCGCTTAAAAACCCGGCTAATAATTTGTGGCTTTGGAAAATAGTTGTGGTGAGAGTACAGAGCGTTTCTGAATACAGGCCAATATGGAAGCGGACATATTACATGTGTTCAGGAGTCAAGTTATACTCTGTAGACTTAAATTGTACGTATTTTGCGTGTTGCCTTAGTCTTGAACTCACTAATAGTTTGACAATCCCCTTTTAAATACGATAACCGATAGACAGAAGACTGAAGATCGAGGGAAACTAAACAGTGATTCGATGTGGACCAAATCATACTGTTTTGCGTCTTCCCCCTAGTTTTAAACCCACCGATATGTTGATAAGCCAAACGTAATAACTGATAAACAGAAAACTGAAGATTAAGGGAAACTAAACAGTGATCTGCTGTAGACTAAATCTTACTGTTCTATGTCTTTCTCCCAGTCTTTACCGATTTATTGAGAATTAACCTCCTTAGTAAATGTGACAACTAAAACGAAGACTGAAGGACATGACAATGGAAGCCAGCGAGGAATGTCACGACTTCCGACACCGAGATTCTTAAGCACCACAACATCTTTTACTTTTCCTAGATTCCATTAGAGATATTTTGTCAAGGATTTAGGGGCATCTTATCAACGGTTAACTCTTATACCACATCACTTCGCTTTTCCTGGACTGCATTAGAGGTTACTATTAATGATCAACTCTTGTATACCACAGCAGTATTTAACTTTCCCTGGATCGTATTAGGAGTATATTATTTTATTTAGAATGATAATTTCTCATAAACAAGGCGTTAAAAACAATCTCTCGTAACCAAGGCACAAAAAATCAATCTCTCGTAACAAAGGCATAAAAAGAAAAATTCTCGTGACCAAGGCATTAAAAAAATTATGTATATTTTTTTAAAACCCGACTAATAATATTAATAGATGATCATAAGGCTTGGACATTCCTGCATGAAAGAGTGTCATATCCGAAGACTTAGCCAGAGATGAATACTGTGTGGTTAGAAACAAGGACGAGGCTGTGAGTGTGGCAAAGCTGAAAACGAACTAGTATGGCAAATGAATAAGAACTACTGCTGAAGGGAAGGATAGTCCTGCGTAAGTGTGAAGTGTGTGGTGAAGAATGTGGGTGTGTCTCAAGCATGGTGTGTGGTGTGGAGCTGTTACCGTGAAGCGAGAGTGGGGGATTAGTTAGAAAAAGGATCATAACCACCACCTCCTCCTCCTCCTCCTCACCCTCTTTCTTCCCCTCCCTCCCTCCCATCATCATCACCACCACCGTCTAAACACTTCCCTTCCTCTCATTATCAGACTGAGTCACACACACGCCCAATGACCGCTGGCGTCCAGGAGTGAAGGCCATCACGAGACAGGTTGGGGTAAACTTTGGGGGCTTTCCCGAAAAAACTACAAATAAGAATAAAACGTTGTAAGTATATTGAATGAAAGAAAAAAAAACTGGGAAAAACGAAACATGCAGGTCTGTCCCACGAAAAAAAAAAAAGAATAAGAAGGAAAAGAAGAGAAGGATAGAAGACCGGTTTTGCAGAAATGATTGGGTGAAAGGCAAAACGAGGAGGAGGAAGGCAAGGAGGAGGAGGAGGTGGAGGAGAAGGAAAAAGACGAGAACAAGGAGGAAGACGAGGAAAAGGAGGAAGAGGAAGACGAGGAGAAAGACGAGGACGAAGATTAGTATGAGAAACACACACACACACACACACACACACACACACGAGTGAGTGCGCGCGCGAGCGTAAAAATCAATCTGCATATAAGACACACACACACACAAAGAAAGAAAGAAAGAAAGAAAGAGAGAGAGAGAGAGAGAGAGAGAGAGAGAGAGAGAGAGAGAGAGAGAGAGAGAGAGAGAGAGAGAGAGAGAGAGAGAGAATCACCTTGGGGAACACCACCTACTATGATTCACGTCCATGTATTTAAAAACTCTCTCTCTCTCTCTCTCTCTCTCTCTCTCTCTCTCTCTCTCTCTCTCTCTCTCTCTCTCATCCACACATCCTGGTTACATACCACCTACCCACACACACACACACACACACACCTGTGTCCATTACTTCCCTCCAGCGTGTGGCTTTTCCCTCCATACTTCTTATCCTTCCCTCCTTCCCTGCACCTGCTAACCCGGGGAGAGACTGGAGAGAAGGCGGAGGAAGCCGGGAAGGAGGGAAGGTGGAAATGAGGGAACGCAGCAAGGCGGGAGGGCAGCTTCCTCTGTAGTTCCCAGGGCGTAAGATGCTGCGTATATAAAGGCAGGACCCGACGCTGTCTCCTCAGTTGTTGCCGAGACGTCGAAGAGAAAGAAGCCAAACACTTCCACCCATCCATCAGCCTGAAATAGTTGTTTTTGTTTAGACAAGGAAAGCAAGGCAAGGTAACTATTTTGTTGTATCTGTTTTTTGCATATATTTATTCAATGATTTTTACCCATTTCTTAATTTCCGTCCATTTGAAATAGTCGTTTTTGTTTAGACAAGGAAAGCGAGACAAGGTAATTTGTCTGCTTTTTGCGTTTATTTATTTATTTGATGATTTTTACCGATTTCTTTGTGTTCATCCGTCAATTTGAAATTGTCGTTTTCTTAAGACCAGGAAAGCAAGGAAAAGGTAACATGATATACCTGGTTTCATATTTATTGCTGTTTGTGAATTAGTTTAGAAGCTATGCAAGGAAAGATGACGAGATGCATCTGTTCGTTTACTTATTATTTTTTTTTATTAGTTTAGAAGCAGTTGGTGTTTTCCTTCAGACGAGGCAAGCAAAAGAAGGAAACATGACACACCTGTTTTTTGTACTTTTGTTGATTTGGAAGCAGAAGTGTAGATGAAAGAACGAGGACTGAATGGGATACTTCTTAAAAACCATAAAAAAAAAACAACCGTGTCACTTCAATTAGAACCTTTTGAAAGTAGTGGAGGTGCGGCGCAGTTTCAGAACATAGCTCTAAGTATACCCAGTCTGATCTTGTTAATCTGTTACAAGAGTACCCGTAAACACACACTTAAATACCAATGTCACTTCAACTAGGGCCTTTTGAAAGTAGAGGTGGTGTGGCGCACAAGTATTTCAGAACATGAACTTTGATACCCGGTCAAATCTCGTCAATCTGTCACTAGAGCCGTAAACACACACTTAAATACCAGCGCCACCTCCACTAGAGCCTTCGGAAAGTAGTGGCGGTGCGGGGCAGAAGTGTTTTAGAACCTGGTGCTTTCTTGTACGCAAGTGTGAAGAGTAAGTCCTTCCTGTGTGGTTTAGGAGACTAATCTATCCTTCTCTACCACACCACCACTACCACCAGCAGGAGACATGCCACGCCTCCTCCTCCCGTCACTCCTCCTCGCGACCCTGCTGGCGTGTCTTCTGCCCCAGGGAGAGGCAGTCCCGGGGCATTACGGCTACGGACACCGGGGTTACTGGGGAAGGCGCCCTTCCTACTCTCCCTACTACTACTACTACAAGAAGCCCCACCCCACCTACTCTTACTACTCCCCGCCCAGTAGATACCCTTCAGAAGAGGGCGGCCATATCCACGGAGACCTGGGAGTGGATCAGGGGGAAGGGCACGGCAGTGGAGCAGGGAGTGGACACGTGCATGGTGGTGGAGTAGGAAGTGATTTTGGTGGAGTAGATAGGCCAGGAAGTGATTTTGGTGGTGATCTGGGTGGAGTAGGTGGAGTAGGGGGTGATTTTGGTGGAGTAGGGGGTGACTTTGGTGGAGTGGACAGGCCCGGGAGTGGAGCGGAAGTGGGTGGCGGGGAAGGCAATGTGGAGGAGCCGTTTCTCATCCCAGACGAATTCATCAGATCCAACTTCCCAGGTGAGAGAGAGAGAGAGAGAGAGAGAGAGAGAGAGAGAGAGAGAGAGAGAGAGAGAGAGAGAGAGAGAGGGGGGTAAGAATCAATTGCAACACTATATTAAATTAAGTCCCTTCCTAGAACCCCTTCCATTTTTTCTTCTCCCTTTCCCTCCTTTCCTTCCTCCTCCCTTCCCTCCTTTGTTCCTCTCCATTCCTTCCTTCTCGCCTTCCTTCTTCTCTTCCTTCTCTCCCTTCTTCCCTCTTTCCCTCCTCCCCCTCCTCATCTCCTAACTCCTTCTCCTTCATCTCCTCCCTCCATCCTCTCCCTTCCTCATTTCATCAAAAACAAGTTTCTCTCTCTCTCTCTCTCTCTCTCTCTCTCTCTCTCTCTCTCTCTCTCTCTCTCTCTCTCTCTCTCTCTCTCTCTCTCTCTCTCTCTCTCTAAGAACAAACGTATTACTTGTTTTCTTCTTCATACAATATTTTTCTCTCTTTTTTTCCAACAGCGACGAAGAATTGAAAGGAAACAAGAATGACACCCACTTCTCTCTCCTCCTCGACCTTCGCCACGACCTCTACGAATGAGTGAAAAAAAGATGAATAATGAAGAATAAGGAGAAAAAAAAACAATGGAATATGCAACACGAGAAGAAAATTTATTTGTGTAATATTCTGATTTGCTCTCTCTCTCTCTCTCTCTCTCTCTCTCTCTCTCTCTCTCTCATGTTATATAATAAACAAATTCGTATTTTTTTGTTCGTATTTTTTTGTGTTTCCTTATTAATCAACACACACACACACACACACACACACACTGATAAAGGAAAATAAAGAAATAGGAGATGAGAGAGAGAGAGAGAGAGAGAGAGAGAGAGAGAGAGAGAGAGAGAGAGAGAGAGAGAGAGAGAGAGAGAGAGAGAGAGAGAGACGCTCCTGGGTAACTTGGACACAAATAACTTTCCTCTAACTGCAAACTGATGATAAATCTTGTACACGTGAAACACAGACGACAGCAGCATGAGGAAGAGGAGGAGGAGGAGGAGGAGGAGGAGGACGAACATATACCAACTCTTGTTTTCTCGTTTATATCTCTCTATCTCATCTATTCCAACCATCTCTTCGTTCATCTCTCTATCTCGTCTATTCCAGATGTCTTTATCTCTATGCTGCTGGCTCTATTCTGAATTCGCAGGAGGAGGAAGACAAACACTTTCCTCTTATTTCCTCATATCTACCGTTTTTGTGTCACCTATTCCAGATATACGAGTATCTCTATTTCATTAGGTATCTGTAAGGGGAAACTATTTTTTTTGTATCATTTACATAACCCATTTCAACCTTGTGTGTGTGTGTGTGTGTGTGTGTGTGTGTGTGTGTGTGTGTGTGTGTGTGTGTGTGTGTGTGTGTGTGTGAGTGTGTGTGTGTGTGTGTGTGTGTGTTGGTAATGAACGAGTAAAAAAAAAGAATGCGGTGATTGAAAAATGTGAAAATAACTCAGTGACGGTCTAAGATTTTGAGAGTTAAGACACTTTTGTTGGTGCCCAATGTGACAGAAAGTGCGTGCGTGCGTGCGTGCGTGGTGGGTTGTAGTATGTTTGTAGTAGTGGTGATGTAGTAGTATGTTTGTCTGTAGTGATGGTGATGGTGACATAAGTAGTAGTAGTAGTAGTAGTAGTAGTAGTAGTAGTAGTAGCAGCAGCAGCAGCAATGAAAAGAACAGCAGCATTGAAGTAATAATAGTAGCAGTGGCAGCTGAATCACCAGCAATAATAATAACAGTAGTAGTAGTAGCAAAATCAGTAACAGGAAACCAACAAAGATTACCAACAGCAGCATTAGAGGAAAAGTGCCACCACTAACAACACCAGCATGAATGACCGCGCTGGCCACACTAGACAGACTCACAAAGGAGACCACAACAGGTAATGAACAGCGGGAGACAAGGCGGCTCTTCACGTCACATCTACGGAGAATGCCTCTTCCTTGCTGTCACCTCTTTACTTGAATTCCTAACGCCCGGGAACACCTGGACAATGCAGTGAGGGACAGGTAGACTTCGGAACAGTATTAATAATCTCACATACCTCCGTGTGTGTGTGTGTGTGTGTGTGTGTGTGTGTGTGTGTGTGTGTGTGTGTGTGTGTGTAAAGAATGATTGTTTTTTTTTTATCATTGGTTGACTTTTCGTTCTCCTCCTCCTTGTTCTCCTTTTCCTCCGTCCTCCTTCCCCCGTCCTCGTCCTCGTCCTCCTCCTCCTCCTCCTCTCAGTTCGCGCATGCTCCCTCCTACTCTTCTCTTCGCTTCAAACTCCTCCTCCTCTCTCTCTCCGTCTCATTCTCTTTCCTTCCATCGTCTCTGCAACACACTTGACTCAGCCGACCAGTCAGCCAGCCAGCCAGTCAGTCAGCCAGCCAACCAGTCACTATCAGTCAGACACTCGGCCAGTCAGAAAAAAAAGTTTATAGCGAAAGAAAAATTAACTTAAAAAACCGGATTCTGTGATTGTTTCAAGACACAAAGAAACAAAAAAAAGAAACAGCGCAATTAACGCAACTTTGTCCGTCACAACTCGAAGAAATAAGAAAACACAAGAACACTTTTTAATCCGTAAAGAAAAGAACTGAGCTGAGAAAGAAGTTATAAAAAAAATTAAAAATCACCGTTTAAAAATTTTCATTACCACAAGAAAAAAAATATCGGACTTAGAGGAACTGAGAGAGAAAATAACAAAATTGTACTGATTAGCCGAGGGGAAAAAATAGTTGTTTTTAACTCTTTTACTAACAATGGCTGGGCGGTGGTCTAACAGCGGCGGTGGTGGCGGCAGCAGTAGTAATGGTAGTAGTGGTGGTGGTGGTGGTGGTGGTGGTGGTGGTGGTAGTAGTAGTAGTAGTGGTGGTGGTGGTGGTCGCCGCCGCATATCTCCAGTAATCGTTATGGTGGTGCTAGTGGCGGTGGTGGTGGTGGTGGTGGGCGAGCAGCAGCAGCTACAGCAAGAGGCGTACCACCACCACCACCACCTCCACCACCGCCACTACCCACACCTGCCCACCTTCGCCATCATGAACGGGAGTCTGTCAGTGATTCGCGAGGGACAGAACGGCTTCATCTATTGCTTTGCGAACCTCCGCCTGCCGCTTCGAGTCGCCTGGACTGACCCTGACGGCATGTCCCTCCCGCCTTACACGAGCACGGAGCCACCTAGCACGGGCATGGGCGTGAGTGGAGGCGAGGGCGAGGTATACGAGGTGTCGGGCGCTTATCCAATACCCTTCGCCTTTTTAATATTCCGCGGGTTCTCTACAAACTTGTCGGGTCGCTACACGTGCACGCTTGCATATGGAAACACGCGCCTAGCCACACGCACCACACACCTACACTTTTTCGCCCCCTCGTACCGCGTCGTGCCGGTCCCCCAGTGCTTCATCGTGCCAAGAGGCGGCGCCGTGCTCCTCCCCTCCCCCGTGCAGGGCAGCCCCCCACGCCCGCCCGCCTGGTCACTGCTGGAGGGGGAAAGGGACAACGCAGCCGTCAGGACTCTCAACGGAAGACTCCTGCTGAGGGGGCTGAAAGGTGAGACCACGAGAGGGTCTACTCAGGGGGTCTAGTCAGTATGGGATGGAGTCTAGTCCGTGGGGGAGAGTCTAATCCGTGGGGCAGAGTCTAATCCGTGGGGCAGAGTCTAATCCGTGGGGGGAAGGTCTAGTCCGTGGGGGAGAGTCTAGTCCGTGGGGGAGAGTCTAGTCCGTGGGGGAGAGTCTAGTCCGTGGGGGAGAGTCTAGTCCGTGGGGAGAGTCTAGTCCGTGGGGGAGAGTCTAGTCCGTGGGGGAGAGTCTAGTCAGTGGGGGGAAGGTCTAGTCAGTGGGGAAGGAGTCTAGTCAGTGGGATGAGGGAGTCTAGTCAGTGGGATGAGGGAGTCTAGTCAGTGGGATGAGGAGTCTAGTCAGGGGCAGGGGAGTCTAGTTAGGGGTAGGGAAAGTCTAATTAATCAGTTCGTCAGCCAGTCCGTCAGTCAGTCCGTCAGCTAGTCAAGTCAGTCAGTCTATCAGCCAGTCGGTCAGTCTATCAGCCAGCTAGTCAGTCTATCAGCCAGTCAGTCAATCTATCAGCCAGTCAGTCAGTCTATCAGCCAGTCAGTCAGTCTATCAGCCAGTCAGTCAGTCTATCAGCCAGTGAGTCAATCTATCTATCAGCCAGTGAGTCAATCTATCTATCAGCCAGTGAGTCAATCTATCTATCAGCCAGTCAGTCAATCTATCTATCAGCCAGTCAGTCAGTCTATCAGCCAGCGAGTCAATCTATCAGCCAGAGAGTCAATCTATCAGCCAGTGAGTCAGCCAGTCTATCAGCTAGCCAGTCATTCTTAAAAAAAATACCATTTTCTTCAATATTCACGATGATAAACAAACACACACTAACTTGCAATACAAAACATCAAAAATCACCAATATAGAGTGCGAGAGGAAAGCAAAGTAACACCAATATTCACTAAAACTGAATACTAACACCTTGCAATACAGAGAACATTAATATAACCTAACACCCCGCCGCTGGTCAGGTCCCGTGGCGTGGCGAGCCGAGGTGACCCTGGGCGGCGGCCTCACCTTCTTTCAAGACGTGTTTGTGTCCGTGCAGGATGGAGGAGGCGGTGGCGATCGGTGGTGGTGGAGAGAATGGAGGTGAGTGAGGGCATGGTGTAGATGAGTGGAGGTTGAGGAGGAGGAGGAGGAGGAAGATAGGATGGAAGAGGCGGCGGCACATGCAGGAGGAGGAAGAGCAGAGGATGGAGGTTAGTACAGGAGGTGGAAGAGGAGGAGGAGGAAGGCGAGTGCAAGAGGAGGAGGAGGAGGAGGAGGAGGAGGAGGAGGAGGAGGAGGAGGAGGAGGAGGAGGAAGAATGAGGGAAAAGGTGATGATGATGATTAGACGAGGTGGAGAAGAAAACAAGAGAATGAAGGTAACTGGACGAGGAGGAGGAGGAGGAGGAGGAGGAGGAGAAGGAGGAGGACTAAACTAAAACTCACAAACCTCTCACTATCTCATCAAAACTCTCTCTCTCTCTCTCTCTCTCTCTCTCTCTCTCTCTCTCTCTCTCTCTCTCTCTCTCTCTCAGGAAGGCGCGGCGTCATCAGCTCCACACCCACGGCCGCCCGCACCTGCCCGACCCGCGCCCACGCCTCCCCTGGTAGCCCGTACGTCGCCTCAGCCGCCCTAGCCAATGAAGTGATTCAAGATATACAGATTCACGCCTTCCGGAGAAGACTGATGGGCGAGGAGTGAGAGGGAGAGGGAGAGGAGGGGGTGGTAACTAGAAATCTGACGTGACTGTCGCAATTAATAAGGCTCAGGCTCTCTCTCTCTCTCTCTCTCTCTCTCTCTCTCTCTCTCTCTCTCTCTCTCTCTCTCTCTCTCTCTCTCTGATTACACGCGTAATTCATTATGTAAACAAATCAATTTATTTATCATCTGAGTTGATAGAGCTTTAATGAGAGAGAGAGAGAGAGAGAGAGAGAGAGAGAGAGAGAGAGAGAGAGAGATAGCTTGACTAAACCTGTATAGACGGGGCTGAGAGGTTGTAATAGGCAGGCATGTTGTATACAGTACAGGGACCGCCACGTGTAGGTCTGATGGCTTCCTGCACAAACCCTCTCCCCCACTCCCACTACCACTCTCTCTCTCTCTCTCTCTCTCTCTCTCTCTCTCTCTCTCTCTCTCTCAACTTAGAATATTAATCTTTACGTAAGGTTCCTAACATAACTTTCAACATACGAGGGTTTAACATAATGTCTTCTAGGAGTAAAGAGATATAGATATATTATAATGGTTTGGAGATCGTATACCCGAACTCCAGTATATCATAAGAACCTCGGGCAGTTTGACTATATGGTGAGTGTTTATTGATGTAACCATATATAACTTTACGGAGCAGGAAATAAAGTTATAAGCAAAGTTATAGGCACTTGAAGGCTTTCATTACCCCATCTGTTACTTATTATGCTTCGTGGTTGTGGAATCCTGCGCTTCTGAAACCACGAATAACGCCTTTCTGGGATTACACGATTTCTGAATTTACGCTCCTCTGAATTTACGCTCTTCATAATGTTAACTTCCGCTACAGTATTTAGGGACCGAGAATATGCTATGAAAATAGATAAAAAAAATGAAAAACCTAACAAGCATTGAAAGATTTTAACTCATCCATCCTTCACTCTTCTTGCAGTTACTGATATGCACCCTTTGAAATTACGTTGATTCTTACTGCAGCATTATATTAAGACTAAAAACACGCCTTAACGATAGAACATAACGCCACATGCACTAGAACACTTATGTCTACTCTATCTATCGTTAATTATCTTGTTTTGTGACACGTGGTTTCAGATATTACGCTATTATCTTGTACCGCAGCATTGCATTGACTGGGAGACCGCCACAGCCGTCAAACTCACAGCACGTGCACTGAGTCAGCATTAACTCCTCCATCCTTGCTATTGGCTTGTGAATTATGCTGTTATCTTACACTACAGTATGTTAAGCTGCTGGGGACGCCATAGAGCTGTTACAGGCTTCATTGACGACAAACACACCAGGTAAATCAAACTATCTGCACTGAAACAGCTTCATTATTCCATCTGTCTGGCACTTGCTTCAGAAATTACGCTAACTTTCACTACAGGATTCTATTACGACTGAAGATGCCATGATAGTTAAACACAGAAACACGAGTACTGAAACTAACCATTCCAATGATCGCTAATTACGCTGTCGGTGATTCGTGGATTTTGAAAGTTCTATAAAGACTAAGAAGACGCCGTAACAGTTACACACACAACCACATTATCAAAACACCATCTATTCCAGCTGTCACTCATTACACCGTCACTGGCAAGACATGGATTCTATAATATATTGTAACCTTGCATTGCGGTATTCTACTAGTACTGGAAAGACGCCATGACAGTGAACAACATGACCACAGCCACTGAAAGACTGAATTAACCTTTACATTACTCATTATAGGTTTAATTAATCCATCTGCCGCTTATAATGACACTCGCTGGCAGGTGGATTCTGATGTTGCATTACAGTACTCTTTTGATGCCGAGAAGACGCAATGTAACTATCACAAGGTTAATTATATGTCATTTACCAATTAACTGGCCACACGGAATTCCTTCATTGCATTACAGAGCCTCCCAGTACACCCTGTCTATCCAATCACTATCCCATCACTGTCCCATACCCGTTCCATTCCTAATAACACTGTCCCAGGATCAATTAACTACCTGTTACCAGTTAATTAGCCACACGGAACTCCTTCAATGCATTGCAGAGTCTCCCAGTACACCCTGTCTATCCCATCACTATCCCATCACTGTCCCATCACCGTCCCATCCCGTCCCATCGCTAACAACACTGTCACAGGTTTAATTATGTACCCGTTACCAGTGAATTGGCCATACGTCACTCCTTCAATGCATTATACAGCTTTCTAGTACAGCCTGTCTATCCCATCACTGTCCCATCACCGTCCCATCACTAATAACACTGTCACAGGCTTCATTAACTATCATTTACCACTTAATTGGTCACACGTCACTCCTTCAATGCATTATATAGCTTTCCTGTACACTACCCATCCCATCACTGTCCCATCACTATCCCGTCCCCGTCCCATCACTAATAACACTGCGGCAGGCTTAATGAACTATCTTTTATCACCTGACTAACCTGACTTTATTACACACTATCCCATCTCTCTCCCATCACCGTCTCAAACCTGTCTTCCACTGTATTGACTCACCCGTCAGGCCGAGACAGCAGGTGAAGGTGGAGCAGGTGGAGCGGTCAGCGTGTTGGCAGGATGAATGGCTGGTGGTGAAATGGAAGGCGTGGTGGTGGTGGTAGTAGAGGTGGTGGTGGTGGTGGTGGTCGAGGGGGGAGGGGGAGAGAGAGGGAGGGAGGCAGGGGATATGAAGATTGGGAGATGGCGGTGGGGTAGAGAGAGAGAGAGAGAGAGGGAGAGAGAGAGAAGGAATGGGAAGAGGAGGGGGATATGAAGGAAGAGGAGAGAGAAAGGAGAGTGTAAGGAAGGGAGGGACAGGATGGGGAATGGGAGGAAAGGGGATATGGTAGAAGGGGGAGGGAGGAGAAGGGAGAGGAGTAGAAGAGGGAATGGGAGGGGGGAGGCAAATGTAATCAAGGAAGGGAGAAAGAACAGCTATTACTATTATGATTAAAGAAAACAATTAAACTATAATTTTCTGCCTTATATTCTGATCACGTCAACTGGTGATGGCAATGGTGGTGGTGGTGATGGTGGTTGTGGTGGTGTGAGGAGAGACGAGGAGAGAAGAAGGAGGAAAGGAGAGGGAAGGATGGTGGTTGTGGTTGTGGCGAGGAAGGAGAGGGAAGAGGGAGGAAAGGAGGGAAGAAGAGGAAGGGTAGACGTGATGGTAATGGTAGGGGTGAGAAGATGAGAGGAAGGAGAGAAGGAAGGAGGGAAAGGAAGGAAGAACAAGGGAAACAAGGTAGACAGAGGGGATATCATGGCATCTTTGTTATGGTACCATGGAAACTTGGCGAGCGTTCTGCGTGTTCTGCGTCAC
>NC_087190.1:14166603-14184103 GCF_035594125.1 Scylla paramamosain
TTATGAATCAGAAGAGGCGGAAGACTGACTGGGAGAAAGGCAAGCACTGGTTCCATGACTCTGCAGCTCCAGTTTACTTCTAATTAACCAGACACTCCTTAATTCTGATTTTAATCGATACGAACCGGTTAACAACACCAAAAGTAATGCATGAAATTTTTGTAAGCGTCAACAAGATATTTTGTAACTTCTAGGCAGTTTAAAGATTGAAGGTGGGTATAGAACAAGTAAAGAAGTCTCAGAGTCATTAGTAACGCAGGAAAGATGTGCCAAGTAGCAATCAAAGAGTTAACACAACGTATAAACAATTAGAACAATACAGAATCTTGTAGGAAGACGCCACAACACGTGCCTTGACTTCCTCCCTGTAGCCGCCGCCAGACCAATCTCCTCAATCCTGAACGCCACACTCCCCAGCCCCTACTTACTCCTGCCACGGTTAGAATGACAAACACGACTAGGCACGGGGAGATAAGAGGTAAGGGAGGTTATTCACTCTCCAAACCACTATGATGCAGCACTCTCGCGTGAAACACCATACATCACACCACACAACCTGCAGGCAGGGTACGGGGCCGAATCCCGCAGAGGGTGTCGGGTAAAGAAGACAGCCCTTAGCTCAACAGAGGGTACTTAATGCATAGGTCACATTTGTGTGTGTTTGGTTTCAGGTCAAACTGTGGGGTGGTGAGGGATGAGGGTGTGGAAGAGAGGCACCATCGGAGTGTAGAAGTCCCAAACTACAAACTTGTACTTGGGGTGTTGGCTGAACCTCTCCGCGCTGGTGCCACCTCAACCCCGGAGTGACCTGACCTGACAATGGCCATCAAGGCGCGGCTTTGTGGATTCACCTGTCAGGGACCATGGGGCGGTGGCGCCACACGGCCTTGCCAAGTCTACCGAAGATATAGTGTCGTTGTTCCATCACCAGATTGAAAGCCACAAAAAAAGAAAAAAAAAACATGCACTCGTACATGACAACTTATAATTTTGGAATGATAAAGGCAAATGATAACATTATGAGAGAGAGAGAGAGAGAGAGAGAGAGAGAGAGAGGTGTTCATTATTTATATGCCTGTCGACTGTGAACGTGACACCACTGTGGGGACAGTATAGTATTTACTAAGTATAGTATTTACTAGGTTATAGTTTGGGTCCACTACAATATCAGTAAAAGTTATGTTTGGCACTGGTCAGACCTTATCTACCTAGAGTCTAGAAGTACACGACATGGTCTACGTCCTAGATTATGCTGTGCACTTCTGGTCCACATATTTCAGGAAGGATATAGGTCTATTAGAATCGGTACCAAGATGAATGAATTTGAGTCTGAAGCTTTTAAATAAATATTACTTAGAGAGACTTAGAGAGCGAAGTCTTGAAGCGTAAAGATAAGTTAGTTTTTTTTTTTTCATTCCTTGCACATGAAGTCACATTAAAAAAATAAATAAATAAAACTAGGGCACAACGTAATTATATATGTTTTGAGGTGTGGGCAGAGCAATGCGGGAAGGTGGGGAAGACAGGTGGATGTGAGGAAGTGTGAGCTGTAGCCAGTGCCGCGTCCTGCGTAACGAACAAAGGTAGACATCTTCCCTTGCGGAGTGGGAGTTGATAATATTGTTATTCTATCTCTACTCTTTGCTGAGCCAGAACACTAGTGACTTGAGCTATAACACCATTCCAGAGGATAAGGATAGGTGCTTCGTATGTTTTTTTTTTTTTTTCTCTCTCTACTTATTATTATTATTATTATTTTTTTTTTTTTCATGATTCTAGTTCAAATAACAAAAGAAAAACGACTAAAAGAATACTACCGTAGGATCTTTCCCTTTAAGAAAAGGTACTTTATTTTTCTTAAATATATGCTTCCAAATTATAGGTGCTTATACTTCAGTACGTGTTTTATGGAGAGAAATATCTACCTAGTAATCTTTTTCATAATTTTCTAGTGAAATACACCATCTGGCAACATAGCGTCACCACGAGAGCAAGGAGAACAGCTGAACCTCCCTCTCTGCTCCCGTCGCCGCTGCAGGCGAGACGATGGTCTACACGTGCTGCAGTCATACATCCTCTTCGTGCATTCCCCGAGCATCACCTGCCCTATAGTACACCATGATGGGCTCCTAGTACACCTAGGCTCCTAGGCAACACGTGCATAGGGTAAATATTGGTTGGAACAAGGCTGGAAAGGAAACATTGGCGAGTGTATGAGAGAACGCCAAATGGCGCCGGCCCGGTGTGAAATCCGTTGCAAATTCTCGTATGATTTTTTTTGTTTTGTTCCTCGTTCTGTTTGTGTTCCAAGCCTCTACAGCAGAACGATGAAAGTTTGCTTATGTTATTGTGTGTTTTTAGAAGTTACTGTGTGTTCCTGTTTTGCCTCGCCTCGTCAGTGTTTAATTGATGGGAAGAGGACAATGTACGGATAATAGAGGAAAAATTTGAAAGTAGATCTGTAGGGAGGAGAAAGAGAACGAAATTAAAATAGAATGAAAAATTAAAAATTGAGAAGAATGTGGGAATGTAAGGATGAGAAAGAGAATATAAGATGGAGATAAGGTAGATGAGGAGAGTGAAATTTGCATAATAGGGCGGGGGAAAAAAGATTGAGATGGAGATGAACGTCTCATATTGCCAATGTTCTTATCACTGCAGCTTGCGTTAACACTCGCCACACGTGCATGCCTGTCCCCATGTTCCTCGTCTGTATACAACTAATACAAGGATTAATACAACAGGTGAGGGTGCCAAGCTGCCTCCGTCGAACCCAGGAAGGGCCGTGGAAGAGGAGCGTGGCACTGAAGAGCTGAGGGGTGTATGTATGTGCTGGTGTGAGCAAGGAAGGATATAAGATTGACACACCTGCGCTGACCGACTGGGATATTGATGGCAAGTGCGTGTGTGTAATTGTTCACAGGGTTGAGTTGATGTTTATAAATGTCTTTGTTGTCTTCTAATCTTCCTTCTTTTGATACCAAATTATTATAGTATTCTTTGTAAGATTTTGTGTATTATGTTCATTATTCCTTTTAATGTTAAATTGCTGTTTTTTTTTTTTCCCATGTGTTCTGTTAGATATTTAATTTATGTAGCCTATCACCTGCATCTACCTTTGTCTATCTAATTCTTCCTTTCCTCCCTGTCTCCATCTATCTTTATCTGTCAGCTGCATCTACCTTTCCCATTTACATCTGCCTTTCCTCTCTTCATCTCCATCTACTTTTCCTCTTTGCATCAAGTCCTGACACAGAAAACTGCATTATCTTTGTCTGCTGACTGTTTTGTGCTGATTTTTTTGGTTTTGTGATGGCCACCACTCTGATCTATCTTGTACATCTACCTTTCCTTTTTTTATTAAGTTGTAATGCTGAATTTTTTTTTTTTTTTTTCTTGTGCTGATCACTCCTGTACTTTATCATCTCCTCTCCTTCATTCATCCTTATTCCTCTTCCTCTCTCTCTCTTCACCAGAATTTTACTCCTTTATTCCTATTCTTCATTTCTTGTTTATCTCTCATTCGCCTTACTCTTACAGGTGCTGAGATGGGAAGCCTCAGCAGCACCAGGAGTCATTGCTGCTCTCCTGTGCATTCGTTTTAAAGGACGTCAGGTGTAGGACATGAGATGGGACCAAGAGAAGGCAGCAGTGGGGACCTACACTTCAGACCTCTTGTAGAAAGGGTGTGAGGGTGTTTCCAGGGTGACTGCTTAATGGAATGGTGCAGGAGTGTTCTGTGGGGCCATGTATGCTAGAGTGACCACTTAAAAGGTGTGTAAGGGTGATTCTTGGCATTGTATTCTAGGATGATTGCTCAGAAAGAGTGTAAGAGTGTTTCCATGTAATGATTCACTTGATCAGGGTGAGGGTGAGCTGTGGGTGATAATGCAAGTGTGATGGTAGTGTGAGGAGATGAATGTGGAGTGTTTGGGGAGAGATTCACTTGTAAAGGAGGGCTGGACAACACACACTCGCCCTCATTGGCTGTGGAAGAGTGTGGGAGTGTGTGGAGAGGTGTGGCCACCAGGGCAGGCTTGACACACATCTGCTGTCCATGCTGGGAGAGAGGCTGTAGTGGTGGTGGTGGTGAGGGAGAGGTGCCTGGATCTGACATGTGATCTGCTGTCTTCAGACCACAGTTCAGGGTAAACCTTTTCCCTCATTGCTGCCACTCAAAGTTTCTCTCACCAGTGTGGGTGAGCATGTGTCCGTCAACAACACCTCGGTGGGCAGAGTTCTTCCCACACTCTTCACACCATGCTTCTTCTCACCAGTGTGGACGAGTGTGTGTCTCTGTCTGTGCTGGGTGCCTCCACACCCACAGTTCGTGACGCCACGCTGGCCGAGGAGGTGCCAGATCAAGACGTCTCTTCTGGGTAAACTTTTTTGGGTGAAAAAGTTCAATGAGAAAGTTCCGTGCTGATGTGCGTCTCCTCTACCGCCGTGGTGTGGCAGCAGTGGAGTGTGGTGGTGTGGTGCTCCAATTTACTTAGTGATAGACTCACTCTCACTATTATGATGGGAAAAAACATGTGGGTGAAGAGTGTGGGAAGAAATCCGCCCACCGAGGTGTTGTTAACAAACACATGCTCACCCACACTGGTGAGAGAAACTTTGAGTGACAGGAGTGTGAGGAAAGGTTTACCCGGAACGGTGCCCTGCTTGTCTGGTCCGGCCAGCAGCACACCCTCAAGACACATTCACACTGGGCTTCGTGTTGTGCTGTGTGCTGCACTGCACCTAGAGTTTTATTATGTGGAATGAGCAAGGCAACATGCCACACATCACAGTCAAGTCTGGACTGTGGGCATTTGGTGACATGCCGTGTTGTGCAGCAAGATTCTGTATTTCCACCTTCCTATGACGAATTCCTTCAAGAGGGAGGTTTCAAGACACTTATCCACCAATTTTTGACCACTGCTTTGACCCTTTTAGGGACTGGCATTTCAGTGGGCATTTTTTTTTATTAGATTTTTGTTGCCCTTGGCCAGTATCCTTCCTACATAAAAAAAAAAAAAAAAAAGAACGTGCCTTGAGAGGTGTGGGGCGGCCAGGCCTGTGTGGACTTAACTCGGTAGACTGCACTGGAGGCTAAGGGAGCAGTGCAGGGTGTCATGATAGTACTGACACAATAACAGGCTGTTATGGAAGACAATAGGGTGTTCAAGACTTGTGGGGATTCCTGTGGGTTTAACAGGTTCTAATAGAAGTTAGTAACATTTTCAAGGATGAAGATCAGCTATCATCCCCATCCATAAATTAGTGTTAAAAAAAAAAGCTCCTTAAGGACTGCACTAACGAGTTCCTTCCTGGCACACCTGTCCTCACCTACACTAGTGAAAAAAGGTGTTGTATTGTGTATTGTATGTTACTGCCTGGGCCTGGGAGAAGCAGTGAACTTAAAACTGGCTTGAGCAAATGTGAACCTATGATATAATAAAAAGATGAAAATTATGTTGTGTTTATTTAGTCATTTAGTGAGTACTGATCTGATATGGTTTGGGGTAAGACTGTGTGTGTGTGTGTGTGTGTGTGTGTGAGCTTAATTTGAACCTGAGTTGTAATGAAAAGTTTAAAATTCTGTTGCATTTTCTTAGTCATTTAGTGAGTGCTGATTTGAAACAGTTTGTGATAAGACTGTGTGTGTTTAATTTGAATCCACGTTATAATTAAAATCTGAGCATTCTGTTGTCAGTCAGTGAGTATTGATCTGATATGTTTGTAGTAAGACTGTGTGTGTGTGTGTGTGTGTGTGTGTGATTCACTGCTGGCTTGTGCGTGACTTGAGTGAGTAGGAGTGGGCTGGGTGTGAATTGAATAGAAGAGTGGATGGAATGAAACTATAGAAGAAAAGGAGAGAACTGAGTAGGGCAAGAGAATGAACCAATGAGTAGACAGGCCGGAAGAAGAGAAGACTGGTATGGAGAAAAGTTGATACATAAAACTTCTTAACAAACAAGATAGTATTTCAGGCTGGAGAGAGGCATTATGGGTACGTAGGCATGGTGAGGGCGTGCTGGTGGGCGTGTTGGTATGTTGGTGGGCGTGTGGGATGCTGTGGGCGTGTTGGTGTGCTGGTTGGCGTGTGTGATGCTGTGGGCGTGTGGGATGCTGTGGACGTGTGTGATGCTGTGGGCGTGTGGGATGCTGTGGGCGTGTGTGATGCTGTGGGCGTGTTGGTGTGCTGGTTGGCGTGTGTAATGCTGTTGGCGTGCTAATGGACGTGTATAATGCTGTGGGCGGGCTAGTGGACGTGTTGATGCACTGGTGGGCGTGTGTGATGCCGTGGGCGTGCTAGTGGACATTATGGTATGCTGGTGGGCGTGTGTGATGCTGTGGGGGTGCTAGTAGCTGTTGGTGAGCGTGTATGAGGTAAAGGGCAGGACATCATGGGCGCGGGTGGCTGTGGACAGGATGAGCATTAGTTTCAGGTGGAAGGAAGTTTCTTAACACTCTTTAGGAAATAATTCACGATTTTGCTCAGCCACAAAGTAATTGGAAATGGCAAAAAAAATAAAATAAAATAAAATAAAATAAATAAATAAATAAATAAATAAATAAAATAAAAATAAATAAATGAATAAATAAATAACAAAAAAATATGAATAAACAAATAAATAAAATAAATAAATAAATAAATAAAATAAAATAAAATGAATAAATAAAAATCATAATAATATACGTTTATTCTTATTTTATTATACCTCGTGCCGTCATAGCATCACTTCAGATCTCGCAACGCTACATTCTACATCTCTGAAAGTGCATTATGATCAAATTTTAAGGAAGAATGGAAAATTAATTGAATTTTCAAATTTCGCTTCCCGCCGAAAGCAAATCGTCTCTCGTACGCGCGCGACAAAATATCGCACAGTCTTCAAACAAATTTTATTATTTTTCATAGATCTACTTATTTATTCTTATATCTGATTAATCATTCATATAGTTATTAATTTATCCTTTCATTTTCATTGCTTCTTTTCCCTGTGTGCTTTGAAATTTGGTAATTTTATTGTAATTCCTAAAGGAACGTGCCGCACCGGTGCCAACGAACCATCAGTTTGGCGCGAGAATTGGTGGCGGGAGGGTACGACTCTCGCTAAGCCTTATTACATTGCCACATCATTATTAGCGCGGATTTAAGCAAACTTACTCGGATCTTTGAACTAAATAAGCGCTGTGCGAGTGATCAAGTGTTGAAAAGACGCAAAAAACGCCGCAAAACACTGAAATAAAATAAATTACTTCACATCATTCATTTTTACCACGAAGATTTTACTGTGACGATTTCTGAAAAGTTAATAAGTGAAAAGTGGCACCCTGGGGTAAGTGAAAAGTGGCACCCTGGCTAAGTGAAAAGTGGCACCCTGGCTAAGTGAAAAGTGGCACCCTGGCTAAGTGAAAAGTGGCACCCTGGGGTAAGTGAAAAGTGGCACCCTGGCTAAGTGAAAAGTGGCACCCTGGGGTAAGTGAAAAGTGGCACCCTGGCTAAGTGAAAAGTGGCACCCTGGCTAAGTGAAAAGTGGCACCCTGGCTAAGTGAAAAGTGGCACCCTGGCTAAGTGAAAAGTGGCACCGTGGCTAAGTGAAAAGTGGCACCCTGGCTAAGTGAAAAGTGGCACCCTGGCTAAGTGAAAAGTGGCACCCTGGCTAAGTGAAAAGTGGCACCGTGGCTAAGTGAAAAGTGGCACCGTGGCTAAGTGAAAAGTGGCACCGTGGATTACTAATTTGTCAGCGTCACCTCGGCACTTCGTCACGTCAGTCAATGTAAGTACAGCCATTCATATTTTCCTTTCGTTTTTTTTTTTCCCTTTTCTTTTTTTTTCAAGTTGTCCTTCCAATTACTTCCAAATTTCCCCCATTTTCTTTACATGTTATCGCTGAGCAAGATTTTTGTATATATATCTATTATTTCCTTGTATGTTTTTATTCATTATTTCATCATTATCTTTTTTTTACTTACATCTTCTAGAGCACAAGCCATGAATACGTATATGTTAAGTCAAAATACAAGCTTATCCGTTTCTTATGTTAACTTTGAACCAAAAGCTACAACACAATAGAAATGCTTAAGTAAAAGGAAGAATAATCCTGCGTGTGTACAGCGAGAATGAGCGAATTAATTGGATTATCGCTAAAGCAAAAACTTCCCTGTAATTTTTTGGGGGAGCCAGCCTTGGTATATGTATGTATGTATGTATGTATGTATGTATGTATGTATGTTTCAAGTTATTAAACCAAATCCGTGTAAAACAAAACTCCTGCTTGTGCCACTTCAATGTTCACCACCAGCTTTGGCTTTCCTCTCCCTTCACTGACCATCCTGGTGAACTAGCCTACAACTTTGCTATCCTCCATGACCTAGAGCAATTGGTGCAACACCCTACTCGTATTCCTGACCGCCTTGGAGATACGCCCAACATTCTTGACCTTTTCCTGACCTCTAATCCTTCTGCTTATGCTGTCACCCTTTCTTCTCCGTTGGGCTCCTCCGATCACAATCTCATATCTTTATCTTGTCCTATCGCTCCAATCCCTCCTCAGGATCCCCCTAAGCGAAGGTGCCTCTGGCGTTTTGCCTCTGCTAGTTGGGGGGACCTGAGGAGGTATTTTGCTGATTTTCCTTGGAATGACTACTGCTTCCGTGTCAGAGACCCGTCTTTGTGTGCTGAACGCATAACAGAGGTGATAGTGTCTGGCATGGAGACGTACATTCCTCACTCTTTTTCTCGTCCTAAACCTTCTAAACCTTGGTTTAACACAGCTTGTTCTCGTGCTATACATGATAGAGAGGTGGCCCACAAAAGGTACTTAAGCCTTCCATCACCAGAATCTCATGCACTTTATATTTCTGCCCGGAACCATGCCAAGTCTGTTCTCCAACTAGCCAAAAACTCCTTCATTAACAGAAAATGTCAAAATCTTTCAAGATCTAACTCCCCTTGGGATTTCTGGCATCTAGCCAAAAATATCTCCAATAACTTTGCTTCTTCTTCTTTCCCTCCTCTATTTCAACTAGATGGCACCACTGCTATCACATCTATTTCTAAAGCTGAACTCTTCGGTCAAACCTTTGCTAAAAACCCTACCTTGGACGATTCTGGGCTTGTTCCTCCCTCTCTTCCACCCTCTGACTACTTCATGCCACGTATTAAAATTCTTCGCATTGATGTTTTCCATGCCCTCGCTGGCCTAAACCCTCGGAAGGCTTATGGTCCTGATGGGGTCCCTCCTATTGTTCTCCGGAACTGTGCCTCCGTGCTTGCACCTTGCCTAGTCAAAACTCTTTCAGCTCTGTCTGTCAACATCTACCTTTCCTTCTTGCTGGAAGTTTGCCTACATTCAACCTGTTCCTAAAAGGGGTGACCGTTCTAATCCCTCAAACTACCGTCCTATTTCTTTGATTTCCTGCCTATCTAAAGTTTTTGAATCTATCCTCAACAGGAAGATTCTTAAACATCTATCACTTCACAACCTTCTATCTGATCGCCAGTATGGGTTCCGTCAAGGCCGCTCTACTGGTGATCTGGCTTTCCTTACTGAGTCTTGGTCATCCTCTTTTAGAGATTTTGGTGAAACTTTTGCTGTTGCCTTGGACATATCAAAAGCTTTTGATAGAGTCTGGCACAAAGCTTTGATTTCCAAGCTACCCTCCTACGGTTTCTATCCTTCTCTCTGTAACTTCATCTCAAGTTTCCTTTCTGACCGTTCTATTGCTGCTGGAGGGGTCATCCGTGAAATTAAGGAACTGAATTAATCTAAACCTAAGCTAACAACTGATGAAAAAGATAATGTTATTTCAATAGTACTGCCTATCTGACTTTATCTTCCGAATCAACATTGGGAAAAAAAAAAATCAACTACCTCTAATTATTTTTACCTTAGTCTACGTCTTACCCTGGCGTTTTCTGTGTCCCTTTAATATCACGTTTTCTTTCCCCAGATTTGATAGTCTGAAACGCTCTGTTCTCTTATCATGACTATTTTCCAAGACCACAGAGATGATTAGCTGTTTTTTTAAAGAGTGGTTTTCCTGTTAATAATGTAAGCCACAAAAGGCACCACTAAAAACCCGTGTAACTTCAATAACACGCTTTTTAGAAAGTAGCGGAGATGAGGTGCAGAAGCGTTTCAGATTAAGTTTATTTATCGCAGCGTTGTAGATCGAAAAGGAGTTTAAAATATAGGGCTATGTGTGGTCTTGTTTTTGTTACTGTGTGTGGGGATGTGATGCGCAGTTGTGAGTAGGGATCAAGGGAGGGAGGGAGAGGAGAGAGAGAATTGTGAGGGAACGAAGGAGGGAGGAACAGAAGACAATTATTCTGAGAGAGAGAGAGAGAGAGAGAGAGAGAGAGAGAGAGAGAGAGAGAGAGAGAGAGAGAGAGAGAGAGAGAGAGAGAGAGAGAGAGAGAGAGTACGCCCTAGACAACGAAAACAATATTATTTATAAAAAGGGCAATTAAAAATCAGACATTTATCCATCACAGCATTTTTGTATCACTTCATCAATCAAGGACAGAGTCAGTTTGCCCGTCCGTCCTTGGAATCACGTACAGTACATTTCAAGAGGGGACGATCCTTTACCAACACACCTTGACCATCCAACACAAACAACAAGTGAAGATAGCGTGCTAATCAAACCATCCTAGGATATATCTATAAAAAAAAAAACACCTATTTAAATTTTGGGGAAGCATTCTTAAGAGGTGTTTAGTGGGACGAGGGGTGGAGTGGAGTGGACGGCGAGTGAGGAGTGTATTTGTGATGTGGTGATGAGGTAATTATCGTGTCTAAAGTGGGTGAGATGACCACCTGACACAGCAAGTTATTTCTGGTGACGAGGTAATTAGTGGGTCGCGTTAGGTGGATGAGATGAGGAGCGCCAGACATAGGAAGTCATTTCTACGGATGAGGTGATTATTGTGTCACGGTAACTAGATGAGATGAGGAGCACCAGACATCACAAGTTATCAGGCTATGTGGTGATGCAATACAGCGGTGGTTATGTATGTGGAAGGATGGATATGTATTGTCAAGGTGTTCTAGTGGAGGAGATGAAGAACACGACGCAGACATCACAAGTCATTGTTTTGTAGTAATGCAGTACAGCGATGGTTATGAATGAGGAAGAATGGAGATGTACTGTCAAGGTGCCTTACTGTGTGTCCTTAGTGGATGAGATGAGGAACGCAAGTCATTAGGTTTTGTGGTAATGCAGTACAGTTAGGTATGAGGAGGGATAGGTACGTACATAGTGTCACAGTGAGGATTTGTCAACTATTGAAATCATTATGGTAAGTGGAGGATATTGACTTTTTTGCACAAAGGAAGTGAGGCGAAGTGAGAAAACAACAGTTCTTACAACATACCTGGGACAAGATTACTGAGGATAATTACTTTAACTGTGGCTGCCGTGGCATTCATATTAGTGCGTGCAGTGGTGTATTGCTCCCACCGCCCCGACAGTCCTTGCACCGCTGCCCTGGGAGTGTGTCAAGCACCATCTGACTCTCACACTGTCTCCTGTAACGTGTCAAGGCGGCATGTCAAAGTGTCACGCCAAGCAAGGAGCGCATTTTGTTGTCGTTCTGTTTACACGTTGAAGAACAGACACACAGAGGCATCCCTATGAATAATTAGTTCCCGAGCCTCTTGAATATCACTGAGGTCATTAAGGTAAACACGTCCCGGCAGTGTGAACGGCCCCACTTACATAATGTTACTTCCTCACCAGTCTGCTTCACCCCCGAGGCAGCTTAACGCACGAGGTTTAAGATTCCCTACTCACTCCTGATGCGCGGCTCGGTCACTATCATGGTCAGTACTCTGAAACACTGCTCTCTCACCACGACTGTTTTTAAAGGCTACAGATGATGATAAGCTGGGTTTTCAAGGGTGTTTCTCCTGCCAATAATGTAGAAATCTTGTTAATCTGTCACCGCAACCATAAAATCATCCTCCAAAACCCGTGTCACTTCATCTCGAGCCTTTTAAATGTAGTGGAGGTGCGATGCTGAGGTGTTTCGGAATATGGTGCCATGCCCCACTTGTTTCACTCGTACCTGAACCAGTCTCGGAATTTTTCGATCGTACTGTCAACACACCGCACTTGTTCAGGGTCTTCCCTCAGCCTGAAGTCCTCTAATCAGCTTGTAATCTACCCTAGTTTTGCAGGACTAAAGACTGAGGGAAAAGCAAAGAATATAGTGCAAATATATAGGACAGCTCACTTGACCCGTGACCACCGCACTACCTGTCTCTGTATCAATGATTGGCCTGAAGAATAATACAAAACAGCTTAACCATAACAGTAGTAATACTCTAGACGTAATACAGTGTTAGGAAAAGTTAGCTAAGAGTCTGGTAACGCTCTTAATGGTAAAAGTATCGTTAATGTGAGGAAATGCCTCGTTATGCTTATACTGTTTATATATAAATTCTAGATGACGTAATGGTAATTATCATGTGTTTCTTTATTATACTCTTCTCGTCACACTCGTCTTGCATAGAATTGTGTGGCTGCTTATACTGTCCATGTATTCTATGGGTTATATTGCCACCTGGCACACTATACATACACAGACACGTGTACTGCTGCATTCCTGGCACGTTTGTATGAATTAGGTGTTACTCTGTATACTACTGCTTATGTATACTGTGATTAAGGCGGTCACGAACTGCATACATACATAGAAATGTGTACTGTGGTTAATGCTGGCACGTACAGTATACATATACATACATATACGGACTGTGGGTGATGCTGGCACGTACAGTATATACAGACACACACACGTACATGTTTACGTACGTACTATATATGCACAACAAGATCGAGAATCACGAAAAATAGATTAAAACACGTACATAAAACGTACATGAGTTGTAAAGCACACACACATTCTCTCTCTCTCTCTCTCTCTCTCTCTCTCTCTCTCTCTCTCTCTCTCTCTCTCTCTCTCTCTCAAAAAGCCCTGGACACCAAGATCGGGAAGTAAATTAACATAAACAATAAAAACATGAGTGGAAACACAACTCTCGAGGCTTTATCAATTTCCTTCCACAAAATCTTCTTCTCTCCAGTCTTGGGATCGATCCACTGCAGACTCAGCCGCCCAATCTGCTGGCGTGGGCGACCTGTAGGCGGCGGCACTCGGCCCACCCACCCAGCCTCAGGGTCCCATGATGAGCCCAAGCCCGCCCGTGTTCCGCCGGTCCCCTCATTATTGCCAATGCCCGCGCCCACGCTCAGACCTATGTGTCCGTTTTCCTGTAAGAGAGGGAGTGGTTAAGGTATTGCTGTTGCTGCTGCTGCTGCTACTACTACTACTGCTACTACTACTACTACTACTACTACTACTACTCACCCTAACGTCCACGGGTTTGCGGTTCCTGCTGTTGGTGTTTTGGTGGTGGCGGGTGTAGTGGTCGTGGTTGTGGTTGTAGTGAGTGGTGAGGCCGTTGTTGTAGTTATTGGTGTTGCTCGCTGTGGTGTTGTTGGCACGACTGCCGTGGGAGATGACTGTCACTCGCCGCAGATGCTGGTCGTACTTTTCTGTTTGGGACTGTGGGAGGAGAGAGGGAGAAGGTTAATGAATGAGTCAATGCATGAATGAATGAATTAATGATTTTTTTTTTTTTCAGGAGGAGGAGGTTAGTGAATGGATGAAGGGGATGTAAATGTTAGTCGTATGTCTCAATGGGGTTGTGGGAGGAGAGGGAATGAGTGAATGAATGGATGAAATAATGAATGAATGAATGCATAGATGAATTAAATGTCTCAGATTGGTTTGTGATAATAATCTCTCTCTCTCTCTCTCTCTCTCTCTCACCTGGGGCGCGGCTGCCGTGGTGGAAGTGGGGGGCAGGAGGAAGGAGGAGGATGAGACGGAGGGGGAGGGAGAGGGAGGCTGTGGCGGGTTGATGGAGGGAGGGTTAGGGATGGGAGGGAGGTAGGATGGGTGGAGGCGCTGAGAGGCGTGCATGACGTTCAACACTCTCACCACCACGAACTCTCCCAGGGCGGCGAAGATGAACACCATGCAGCCAGCCATCCACACGTCTATGGCCTGGGAGACAAGACTCAACTTAATACGAGTTAATGCAAGTATAATTCCTGCACTAAAACACCTTGAAGTGATGTATTCCTTAATGTGCTGCAGCGATTTCACCGCCACCCTCACCCCCACCGCTTTCCCGACACGTGACACACTCATCTGCCGGTCAATGATCACTTCTTCCCACACGTAAAAGAACGGCAAGCACCTTCTTGTTTTTACTTCCACGACAAGGCCCACTTCACACACACACACTAATTATTCTAATGTCCGACAGTTAAACTACACTTCTACTATCAACGATTACTGGTCGCAGCGTAAAATGAAAGTTTCTCTACGCAAAGTGTCGCCAGACTATTAGTATTACGCTTCTGTTAGGGGGAAATGAATGAATCTGACGCACAGAGACAGGCTGTCACACTCACGGTCCGCGGGATTGTCGTCAGTGGCCAGCGAGATGGCAAGTGATTTTTCATCTCGATACTATTACGCCCCCTTTTCCTTACCAAGGGCGTCTCACACCTCGGGATTCAGGACGTGTGCATCTGGGAGAAGGACTTGACCCGGGCGGCGGTGAGCGGCGGCTGCAGCGGCGGTTGGCTGGTCGCGGCGCGGGACAACCTTGTGTACTGCCTGGCCTCAGAGTGACGCAGTCCTCTGATCTAGAATCAGCTACAAAAGTTTTTATAATCATGAATAAACTGGTAATCACCCCACACATACGAAGCAATCGTGCTTCAAGATGCAGACGATGCAGACGATGCACACGTTCCAGGCAGAGGTTTGCTTGAGTGGAAAGGTAACGAGGCTGAGAGCGATGCCTTATTGTCATCTACATTAGAGTTATCAACGAGGTTCTCATATTAAACGAATCAGTAATTTTCTAATCGTAGAGGACAGTGAAGCTGGCGGGACGGAGCAGAGAGAGAGAGAGAGAGCAATCATCCATCACCAGCCAGCCAGTCACGCAGAGGCGCAGAGCGGAGAGCAACACGGCCAGCCTGTGGCGGTGATGCCCGCGCCTCAAGCTTGGCTGGCCGCTGCCTCGCCCTCCTGGCCGGTCCGCGCTCAGTACAGAGAGAGCGACTGAACGTGTCATCCTGGGAAGGCAGTGAATGGACGGAATCCATAGGTCTATCAGTTACTGAGTGACTGGGAGGGCTGTAGATACTTTAAGAGACAGTTATTGGTCGGAGTAGAAGAGAGCTGCCGTGAACGTGTCACTGTCACTCCACAATGTCATCACGTGCCCGGCCACTGTAGTGATGTTATTCAGGTGGCAACACGTGCCCACCATTGCACTATCCATATGCAATCACTGATCCACAGCGTACCTCGCCTATCTTCCCTGGATAGTCACGAAATGCACTGGGTAGGCCAATTTCCACCATTCTGAGCGAGGTTTTTGTGATATTTCCCTTCATTTCACGATCATTTCACTGCTCAAACACACTAAATATCTACAAACTACCAATGCCCACACATTTATCCTAATTTTGTCATAGTTCCTTGAGACACGGAGGAGATATTTGCAAATTTATCAGTGCGAGGCGAAATTCGGCCTGAAAATGCTGGTAGGGGTGGGGTGGGTCCCTTTGGTTGTGGGGAGTGGGAGGGTACACGAGGAGATGAGGGGGAGTCAGAGGAGTGGGAGGTGACGGGGAGATGAAGGGGGGGTTAAGTGTTAAATGCTTACAGTCGCCAGAATTATATCTTTTTGTATTGATTTTCTAACAATAAAAAGAGTTTTTATCTGTGTGTTGCCACAGACTTGTGCAACTTTTAAATGTGTATCTATTTGTATCTGTCAGTCTCCAGAAGGTATAGTTCCTACTTAGTAATTGTAAATTTCATTGTAATAACAATGACATCAAGGTAAAAATAACGTTGCGTTATGTTTCGACAGTTTGCATCTTTTTAGTTTATCAATATACAAGAAAACGGAGTCAATATTTGGAAAAGTTTTGCAATATAACAGTAGAATAAATAGATACAAAGACACAGGTTTGCTAAGATATCTATTGAAAGTTACATTGTGTTTACTAAGCCTCCTAACATAATTTTTGAACGAAAAATCAAGATTTTGCTAATTTTCGTTATATTTCAATATAGTCTGGTGTGTTTATATAGAAGACGAGTACTATCTTACTACGGTATGTCAAGTTTTCTGCTTGAAACGAATACATGTTGTTTATTGTAATGTTGTGCATGTGATCAGGTCAATTATTAGAACAACAAACACTACAGACATGATATATTAGGACAAAAATATTCAGGTTGAGCGATGCATTAAGAAAAGACGCTGGTACGAAAACATTCACTTTGAACTGAGAGAAAAAGACGGTGTCAGGAGCAATAGATGACAGAATACTGATAGCAGTAACAAAAAAGCATCGTCATTAAAGTATCAGAGACTTCTAATGAAGATTCAAACTCCTTACCTCAATTATTTATCAAAAATATTTATATTTCATGTGAATTTCTTGCACAATAGCATTTGTTATCTCCGGTAAATCCAATGTTAATGGAAGAAAAGGATGATATAACAGCAGTGTGGAGGAGGATCAAAGACAGCACACCCAGAGGCACCACGAGGGTCACTGGCTTATTACCACACCGCACTCATTCTTACCCGGAGTGCGAGGATGGCTATGACAAATTAAACCTCAGTATATTTTTGCACACGCATGTTATTTATTGTGATAACAGAGAGAGAGAGAGAGAGATGTTTTCTAAAATCATGTGCAACAGTAAGGAGATAATTTCCTAGTGAACTGTCAAAAATAAATGAATAGATAAAAAGTAAAAATAAAGCTTTGTCAATGAATTTAAAATAAATAAAATAAATAAAATTTGTATTTCAGGGACTTGTTTGTATTTCAGCAATTGAGGGGTGTGAAAACTGCCTGTTCATTTGAAAGGGATGCGTACATTGAACAAGATTAAGATCCACTGCTGTAATGGAAGTTATTAGTGCTCGAGGGGTTTTTTTTTTATGATGCTGGTGATAGTTTAACAAGGATTCTGCATCTTCAATGGGAAAAAACACCCTTGAGAGCACAACTGATCATTCATGTGGCTTTTGAAAACAGTCTTAACAATTGTCTGCCTTAGTAAAGATATTTTTTCTATGGTTTGCTTGAAGTCCGGATAGTTTTCTCTCGTTTTCGTCCTCTCCTCTGATTCTTTCCTCCTCTCGCTCACAGCAACATAACAACATAGGGACAGTCTAAACAAACCAGTAGGCCTACACGTGGCAATTCTCGTCCATACCATACCACGAGTCACACCCATTCATGCCCATTCCCACCTTGACGTAAGCAACAGGCGGTAGTCCCTCCTTGATGCCGGTGAAGAGCGTGGTAATGGTCAGCAGGGAGGTCACCAGCAGCGTCACCCGGCCCGGTATTGCCTCCAGCCCGAGCCAGAAGCTGAACCAGG
>NC_087190.1:14196603-14201603 GCF_035594125.1 Scylla paramamosain
ACCAATAATACTCACGGTTCATATGCGATTGAAAGTCATGTCAAAAATATGGTTATATATCAATATACTTCTGTGCTAAGGTGAAAGGAAGAGATTAAAGCCTGGTGTTTATAAATGCGGGCGTTCGGGCGTCTTTACCCGTGGGAGTTATGGTTCGTTTACATCGTGGGGATCAGCCGCCACATTGGAAGAGCTGTCGATTTCCATCACCTCTCCAAGGTCTGCAGCATAGTGAGGGTGGGAAATTCTGAACTGGATCAGCAAATAAAAAAAAGATAGGCCAGGTATGATACAGGCGTAGGAGAGTGTAGACTACGTGGTGGCTGGCGAATTGGTTATTATTAGCTGGTACACCTGCGTACATTTCACCTATTTCAATATGAAGCCACTGTGGTAATATTCTAGAGACCTTTCCCACCGTTATCACTCATTGATTTAGTTCCATTCTTTCGCAGACACATTTGAATAGTTCTTTGGGGATTACAGGGAAGGTGGCATTGTCCCCCATTCTGTTGCGTTTTACGTCTGTTCAAATATGTCTGCCAAAGAATGCAACTAAAACAACCAGTAATAATGGAGAGAAAGGACTCTACAATATTATTACTACTTATGAAGATTGATTTTGATACTCTTGTCAATCAATCTGGTAAGCACAAGCACAAGACTTCATATCCGTAGCATGCATGGGCAAACTAACTAAGGTAGTTGGCAGCTAAGAAACATTTCTATAGTATAGTTCTAAAAACTCTTGAAAACAATTATTCCATGGCATTATCTAGAACTCCTTCATCTTGTGCATCAAGCTGAAGAGGTGAGGCTTCCCAGAGGTGTTCCCAGAGACCGCCAACATCTGTTCACATGTCTCTCTCTCAGAAGAGCCTCTCACCTGCCTGTACACTCCAACTACTACAGATTACAGAATGTACTACAGAAAAATTATAGATACATAAATAAATGAATAAATGAATATATATATATATATATATATATATATATATATATATATATATATATATATATATATATATATATATATATATATATAAACAGTGATAATCTGTTTAATTTATGTTTGTCAAGACTTATTACTAATGGACCGGAGGACTCTCTCTCTCTCTCTTCTCTCTCTCTCTCTCTCTCTCTCTCTCTCTCTCTCTCTCTCTCTCTCTCTCTCTCTCTCTCTCTCTCTCTCTCTCTTTCTCTGAACATAAGAAAAAAACCGTAATAATCTGCTTAATTTATATTTATGTCAAGATTTACTACTAATGGAATGGAGGAGTCTCTCTCTCTCTCTCTCTCTCTCTCTCTCTCTCTCTCTCTCTCTCTCTCTCTCTCTCTCTCTCTCTCTCTCTCTCTCTGAAAGAATACAACGAAAATCTGTCCCATTTATTAAGCTACATCGAGACTTATTACTAATGGATTAAAGCGACCTCTCTCTCTCTCTCTCTCTCTCTCTCTCTCTCTCTCTCTCTCTCTCTCTCTCTCTCTCTCTCTCTCTCTCTCTCTCTCTCTGAAAGAATACAACGAAAATCTGTCCCATTTATTAAGCTACGTCGAGACATATTATTAATGGATTAAAGAGACCCTCTCTCTCTCTCTCTCTCTCTCTCTCTCTCTCTCTCTCTCTCTCTCTCTCTCTCTCTCTCTCTCTCTCTCTCTCTGTGTGTGTGTGTCTGGTAATCTGCACTATTCATTGCATTACCGTCAGCTGTAATTGTTCTTCCTAATGCGCACCAACACAAGTCACCGGCGCCTCTCACCTGTCTTGTGGCGTGACGCTTGTGACGCATCTCACTGACGCACCAGAGCCACGCCACACAACCTTGCTAGTGACGATATGGCCCGCAGTCTTAAGCGCTTTACTCTCTCTCTCTCTCTCTCTCTCTCTCTCTCTCTCTCTCTCTCTCTCTCTCTCTCTCTCTCTCTCTCTCTCTCATCGTTTTTTTCTCTATTAATTTACCTGCTGACAGACTCCACGATACGCTGTTCTGTTCTACTGAGAGAGAGAGAGAGAGAGAGAGAGAGAGAGAGAGAGAGAGAGAGAGAGAGAGAGAGAGAGAGAGCATTCTTTACTAGTTCAAACTGGTGACATGTAAAATTTGTGGCCTTCTCCTTCTTCTCTGTATTTTTCTTTCTTATCACTTTCTTCTCTAATAATTTTTCTATCGACAGACGGTTGGAAACGCCGCTGCTCCAGCATTGGTTTGCCGGCACAGTTGCATGACCATGCTGATCCGTGGCGTCGATACTATAACATACAGGGTGTACCGTGAGAAAAATTACATGTTCTCGGAAATGAAAAGATCGAGTCATTCCAAGTCGCAAACATTTATAGTCAAATGCTTTTAAGTTAGAGGACTTTTAAACATGAACGCGGTGAGGGAGGGAGGAAGGGAGGGAGGGAGGGAGGGAGTGGGAGCTGTGGTGATGGGCGTTGCCACCTTGAGAATGTTACATAATAACACACCAACATTTTCGTAAGTATAAAATCAAATTCAAGAACTTGGTGTCACTGTAACAATTAACAACTAAAACCTGACGAATACCGCATGGCAGCACAACACAGCAGCGATCAGCTTAGCGGTGTGGGACAGCCCGCCTGCAGCCACCACCCACCACCCACCGCCCAGTGCCAGCCGCTCGCCATTCTGTGACTTGTACACGGCGCTAAAAACATTACACCATACAACATTTTATATTGAGAATTACTTTGTTTTCCATTTCTGAGAATATGTAACTTTTCCTCACGGGACTCTCTCTCTCTCTCTCTCTCTCTCTCTCTCTCTCTCTCTCTCTCTCTCTCTCTGTAATACTGAATGAGTGAATTAATGGAGTGACTGAGTAAATGAGGAGGTTATGGGCTGGGTGGGTGAGTGAGTGAGTAGGTTGTGAGTGACCCGATGGATGAATGAGTGTGTCTGTTTGTGGGAAATAAATGAATCTGACACAGAGACAGGCTGTCACACTCACGGCCCGCGGGATTGTCGTAAGTGGCCAGCCAGTTTTTCAACTCATACTATTTTAACGTTCCCTCTTTCCTTAGCAAGGACGTTTCATACCTCGGGGTTGAGGGCGTATGCGTGTGAGAGAAGGACTTTACTGGGTGGCGGTGAGCGGCGGCTGACTGGGACAGCAGAGCGGAGAGGACCCCAGCCGTACCATTGCTCGCTGGGCAGCCTCCCTGACCCCTAAGCTTGGCTGGCCGCTGCCTCGCCCTCTTGGCCGGTCCGCGCTCACTACAGAGAGAGCGACTGAACGTGTCATCCTGGGAAGGCAGTGAATGGACGGAATCCATAGGTCTATCAGTTACTGAGTGACTGGGAGGGCTGTAGATACTTTAAGAGACAGTTATTGGTCGGAGTAGAAGAGAGCTGCCGTGAACGTGTCACTGTCACTCCACAATGTCATCACGTGCCCGGCCACTGTAGTGATGTTATTCAGGTGGCAACACGTGCCCACCATTGCACTATCCATATGCAATCACTGATCCACAGCGTACCTCGCTTATCTTCCCTGGATAGTCACGAAATGCACTGGGTAGGCCAATTTCCACCATTCTGAGCGAGGTTTTTGTGATATTTCCCTTCATTTCACGATCATTTCACTGCTCAAACACACTAAATATCTACAAACTATCAATGCCCACAAATTTATCCTAATTTTGTCATAGTTCCTTGAGACACGGAGGAGATATTTGCAAATTTATCTGTGCGAGGCGAAATTCGGCCTGAAAATGCTGGTAGGGGTGGGGTGGGTCCCTTTGGTTGTGGGGAGTGGGAGGGTACACGAGGAGATGAGGGGGGATCAGAGGAGTGGGAGGTGACGGGGAGATGAAGGGGGGTTAAGTGTTAAATGCTTACAGTCGCCAGAATTATATCTTTTTGTATTGATTTTCTAACAATAAAAAGAGTTTTTATCTGTGTGTTGCCACAGACTTGTGCAACTTTTAAATGTGTATCTATTTATATCTGTCAGTCTCCAGAAGATGTAGTTCCTGCTTAGTAATTGTAAATTTCATTGTAATAACAATGACATCATGATAAAAATAACGTTGCGTTATGTTTCGACAGTTTGCATCTTTTTAGTTTATCAATATACAGGAAAACGGAGTCAATATTTGAAAAAGTGTTACAATATAACAGTAGAATAAATAGATACAAAGACACAGGTTTGCTAAGATATCTATTGAAAGTTACATTGTGTTTACTAAGCCTCCTAACATAATTTTTGAACGAAAAATTAAGATTTTGCTAATTTTCGTCATATTTCAATATAGTCTGGTATGTTTATATAGAAGACGAGTACTATCTCACTACGGTATGTCAAGTTTTCTGCTTGAAACGAATACATGTTGTTTACTGTAATGTTGTGCATGTGATCAGGTCAATTATTAGAACAGCAAACACTATAGACATGATATATTAGGACAAAAATATTCAAGGTTGAGCGATGCATTAAGAAAAGTCGCTGGTACGAAAACATTCACTTTGAACGGAGAGAAGAAGACGGTGTCGGGAGCAATAGACGACAGAATAGTGTACTGTTACTGGATCGCATTAACTAAAGAGCATCGCTATCAAAGTATAATAAAGTATAACAGAGTATAACAGCAGTGTGGAGGAGAATCAAAGACAGCACACACAGAGGCACCACGAGGGTCACTGGCTTATTACCACACCGCACTCATTCTTACCCGGAGAGCGAGGATGGCTATGACAAATTAAACCCAAGTATATTTTTGCACACGCATGTTATTTATTGTGATGACAGAGAGAGAGAGAGAGAGAGAGAGAGAGAGAGAGATCAGGAAAGTGCAAGTACCGTTTTCCAAGGTGAATGCAACAATAAGGACATAATTTTCTAGTAAACTGCCACACGAAAATGAAAACTTTGTCAATAAAAAAAATAATAAATATTAATAAAATAAATAAATAAGTAAAGAATAATGAAATTTGTATTTTAGGAATTTTTGTTTGTATTTTATCAATAACGGACTGCTC
>NC_087190.1:14206603-14211603 GCF_035594125.1 Scylla paramamosain
AGGCAGGAGGAAGAAGAGTAATAAATAATGAAGGAGGAGAAGGAGGAGGATCAAGCAATTAATAAACATAATTATCATAATCAGCAGAACCCCACATGCCTATAAACACACACACACACACACACACACACACACACACACACACACACACACACACACACACACACACACACACACACACACACACACACACACACACACGGCATTAGTGATTAGTAAACAAACAACTACAAAACAAAAACAAACAAATGTGGGGTTATGGTGGATGTGGTTGTTACAAGAGAGAGAGAGAGAGAGAGAGAGAGAGAGAGAGAGAGAGAGAGAGAGAGAGAGAGAGAGAGAGAGAGAGAGAGAGAGAGAGAGAGAGAGAGAGAGAGAGAGAGAGAGAGAGAGTGGGGGGAGGGGGAAGAAATAGCATGCAAGCAAATCTTTCTTTCTTTACAAACCTTCTCGACTGTGTCACTCCCATAGTGATTTCCCTAAAAAGAGAGAGAGTGTGCTTGAGAACGACCTAGGTGTGCATGAGCGAGAGAGAGAGAGAGAGAGAGAGAGAGAGAGAGAGAGAGAGAGAGAGAGAGAGAGAGAGAGAGAGAGAGAGAGAGAGAGAGAGAGAGAGAGAGAGAGAGAGAGAGAGAGAGAGAGAGAGAAAGCTATTTTGGCTCTATATCTACTTGTATGTGGGAATTAATTTGCACTAGAGAATATACTAGAGAGAGAGAGAGAGAGAGAGAGAGAGAGAGAGAGAGAGAGAGAGAGAGAGAGAGAGAGAGAGAGAGAGAGAGAGAGAGAGAGAGAGAGAGAGACAAAGCACTAACTCAATTTTCTAATAACTCTATGTGAAAGAAAGTGAAAAAATGTACAGTGAAGTAAAATCTACAATTACCATCCTCATTATTATTATTATTATTATTATTATTATTATTATTATTATTATTATTATTATCATTACTATTATTACAAAATACTGACATACATTCACACAGACACTCATGAGATTCTCCCCAAAACAGAAAGATAATAAGAAAAACTGCCAATGATAATAATAATGATAATAATAATAATAATAATAATAATAATAATAATAATAATAATAATAATAATAATAACAATAATAACAATAACAACAATTCCAACACATAAATAAAAGAAAACATAAATAATTAACCCACATAGAGATAATTTAGTAACATACTGAAAAAAACAAGTATATAATTGTTCAAGCAAAAGCAATTAGAAGGTAATGGGGATGAGTGGGAGGTGATGGGGGTGATGGGGGAAGGGGTAGACAGGTGCTAGTTCATCCCCCCTCCCCTCTCAGCAGCCAATCACAGCCATCAGAGGAGTGCCAGTGAGCCAATCAGCCAATCAGGTTGTTAGGACAATCAGTAATAGTCATTAGTAAATGTAATCGTAACAAGAGATTGGTGGTGAAGTTGGTGGAACTCTCTCTCTCTCTCTCTCTCTCTCTCTCTCTCTCTCTCTCTCTCTCTCTCTCTCTCTAAATCACTTTCTCAGCATAATATCTATTTTGTCCATTAATTTGCATCTCTCTCTCTCTCTCTCTCTCTCTCTCTCTCTCTCTCTCTCTCTCTCTCTCTCTCTCTCTCTCTCTCTCTCAAACATCAAATTTTCACACTCTCCCTTCTATTCCACCTCCATATCACTCTCCTCTCTCTCTCTCACCCTTCCCCATGCCCTTGCCATACTCTCCCATACCCTCCCTATTCCCTACCCTCCAATGACCTCCCGTGACCTACCTCCTCGCTGGTCATGGCCTCAAACTCTGCGGCCAGAGAGTTGTTGTTGGTGG
This sequence comes from Scylla paramamosain, assembly GCF_035594125.1. NCBI lineage: Eukaryota > Metazoa > Arthropoda > Malacostraca > Decapoda > Portunidae > Scylla > Scylla paramamosain. The sequence goes on from NC_087190.1 coordinate 14,208,414, forward strand.
CGGTGACCAGTGTCCGACCCTCCTCCAGGTGCGACGTCAGCAGCTGCGCCTGGAGGTCCTCCACTTGCTCCACCAGACCTGTGGGGAGGCCAGGAGTTAGTGGTGGTAGTGGCGGTGGCAGTGGTGGTGGTGGTGGTGGTGGTGGTGGTTTATCTGTATATCTGATGGTTTGTTAATATGTTAAGTTTGTATATCTGTATCTCTCTCTCTCTCTCTCTCTCTCTCTCTCTCTCTCTCTCTCTCTCTCTCTCTCTCTCTCTCTCTCTCTCTCTCTCTCTCTCTCTCTCTCTGACCTTGAAGTTGTCTCCCAGTCTTCTCCAAGCTGCCTCCTTCTCCTCCTCCTCCTCCTCCTCTTCCTTCAGAACAGAGCCTCCATTCATACCCTCACTTGCAATAACCTCCATATTCACCCCTTTCCCCTCTCTCTCCCTCTCTTCCTCTCTCTCTCTCACACACACACACACACACACACACACACACACACACACACACACACACACACACAGACACAATGACATTATTTTGATTTTTCATCTCTGGATTTTATATCATATATTCTCCTCCTCATCCTCTTTAATCTTCTATCAAACCTTTTATATTCCTTTTCCAACACACACTTCTCTTATCTCCTCCTCCTCCTCCTCCTCCTCCTCCTCCTCCTCCAGCTCCTTCTCATCCTAACTTCATCTAACTCCTATTATTCCCTCTTCACACTCTTCACATTTTTTAACTCCTCCTTACTGCCAAACACTTCCTCTCTTCCTAAACATATCCTCCTGCTCCTCCTTCTCCTCCTCCTTCAGCCACTCCAGCAGGTGCTCACCCTTGTTCTCCTCCCTGAGCCTCTTGAGTGTGGCCTGCAGCTCAGGGGGTGGGGAGCTGCTGGCATCCACGCTGGGGGCTCTCTTCCGCTCTGCCTCCTCTGCCGCCCTCAGCCTCTCGATCTCACACCGCAGCTCCTCGATCACCTGAAGGAGGGGAAGGAGATCAGTGTGTGTTGAAGATGTGGATAATGATGGTGATGATAATGCTCTCTATCTATCTACACCACACACTCACACACACACCATTCATAGTTAATTATTTTTTCATCTCTACCTGGCCCTCCACTCACCTGGGCACTCCTCTCCCTCTCCACCTTGCCCTCATCGTCCCTCCGCCTGCCCTGCTCCACCATCTTGGCATTCTCCTGGTGGAGGGCGGAGGCAGTGAACTCCGCCTCCGACACTCTATCCTCCAGGGACTCCTTCTCCTTCTGCAGCTTCTCCAGGAGTGCCTTGGTGCGCCTCAGCTCCTCCTCCAGCGCTGTCTTGTCCTTCTCCAGGCTGGCCAACCTGTCAGGGAGTGATGGACAGAGGAGGTGAATGAGGGAGGGGGTGAAGGAGTGAGGGGGTGAAGGAGGGAGGGAGTGAAGGAGTGAGGGGGTGAAGGAGGGAGGGAGTGAAGGAGGGAGGGGGTGAAGGAGTGAGGGGGTGAAGGAGGGATGGGGTGAAGGAGGGAAGGGGTGAAGGAGGGAAGGGGTGAAGGAGGGAAAGGGTAAAGGAGTGAGGGGGTGAAGGAGTGAGGGGATGAAGGAGTGAGGGGGTGAAGGAGGGATGGGGTGAAGGAAGGGAGGGGTGAAGGAGGGAAGGGGTGAAGGAGGGAAAGGATAAACGAGTGAGGGGGTGAAGGAGGGAGGGGTAAAGGAGGGAGGGGAAAGGAGGGAAGGGGTAAAGGAGGGAGGGGGTGAAGGAGGGAAAGGGTGAAGGAGGGATAGGGTGAAGAAGGAAGGGGGTGAAGGAGGGAAGGAGTGAAGGAGGGAGTGAGGGAGTGTGATAGGTGCCTTCCTTTTCTCTATCATTGGTTTATATTCTCAAATGTTCCAGTGCTATTTCAACCTTTTTTCTGTCAGGGTGTAGTGGAAGTTACTGAGGTTTTGAGGGATGTTTTCACGATTCAGCTGATAGTTTAATATATATTCTACCGTATAAATGGAGAAAACACCCATAGGAACCTAAACTACTGAACCTGTGGCCTGTGAACACTAGGAGAGCACAACATTCAAGAGTACTGCCTCTGCATCTCTTACTTCAAAATCCAAGTAAAGTTACAAGAGAATACAACCACAAATATATCTTACTAATGCAATAAGAGTAAGAATATAAATAAGGAAGCTGCATAAACATGAATAAAAGACAAAAAAGAGGCTGCATGTAAGTAAAAACAATATGGCAGAATTATGACATCCCTTAAAAACAACACATATATAAACCAACTCAGTAACAATTTCAATTGAACAAATAAACATAGGTAGGAATTGTGGATGAATACATGAACTAAGGGGAAAAAACATGATAGATATGAACAAAAAACAACTGAAGATGAATATAAATGAAACAGATGAAAGAAACAGGATAAGTAAAGATAAGAACTAATAAACACATGAATTAGAGAGAAAACAAGAAATATACATAAAGAAAAAAACAACAATTCAAAATAAATAGAGATAAAACAAAAACAGGCCAAAAATGATAAATACAAATAAAAAAGAATTAAATAAACTCATGAATTAAACAAAAGCACCACAAATAACAACAAAAACAACTGGACAGACAAACAAACAGACAAACGCACTCACTTGATGGTAAAATTTTCCACTGTGAGTTGCTTCTCTCGCTCCACCCGTGTCAGAAGCTCCCTGTTCCGCCTCTGCTCCTCCGCTCGTCGCTCCTCATACCTGTGCTCCGCCTCCCGCAGCTGCTCCTCCAGCATCACCACCCTGACACACACACACACACACACAAACACACAGACACAGAAAGATGAAAAAAAATTGTTAGTCTTGAGTTTCCTGGTATTGTTTGTGTGTGTTATTCATGTATGTATGTATGTATGTATGTATGTATGTATGTTACTAGTGTCACACACATAAACACACATATATGAAGGATTGCCACAAAAAATATATGTTTCATCCCTTGTACATGCATCAAACATTTCAATATATTCCTACAAACAACCTCACCTCTCTCTCTCTCTCTCTCTCTCTCTCTCTCTCTCTCTCTCTCTCTCTCTCTCTCTCTCTCTCTCTCTCTCTCTCTCTCTCTCTCTTTCTCACCTCTCCTGGTAGGCGGCATTGTCCTGCCTGACGCGAGAGAAGCGGTCGTCTGTGTTGCTTTGGTTCTCAGCCAGCACGCCCACCTGCTGCTGA